>NC_083348.1:4238919-4540628 GCF_019175385.1 Lycium barbarum | reverse complement strand
TCGAGGTAAATTTATTTCTTATCTGAAGGGTCATACAATGATTTCAAAGGGGTGTATCTAGTTGTTGTTAATGACATTCAGGATGCAATATCCGAATTTGAATCCATGCATGCGGTCAATGAATTTCCCCGAAGTGTTTCCCGAGGATCTCCCAGGTATCCCACCTAACAGAGTTATTGATTTTGCGATTGATGTTATTTCGTTGTATGCTTGAGTTATTCGTTAGGATTGATACTTAACCAATATCTATTCCGCCGTATTGTATGTCTCCAACAGAGCTACATGAATTGAAGGACCAATTGAAGGATTTGTTGGATAAACATTTTATTCGACCAAATACCTCACCTTGGGGTGCTCCGGTCCTGTTTATCAGAAAGAAGGATGGTTCTCTTAGGATGTGTGTTGATTATAGTTAACTTAATAAGGTGACCATCAACAATAAATATCCTTTGTCTAGGATAGATGATTTGTTCGACCAACTTCAAGGTGCTAAATTCTTTTCAAATATTAACTTGAGGTGTGGGTTTCATCAGCTGAAAATAAAAGAGAAGGATATTCCAAAAATAAATTTTTGTCCCCGTTATGGGTATTTTGAATTTCTGGTGATGTCCTTTGGTCTAACTAATGCACCTGCTGCATTGATGGACCTGATGAATCGTATATTCAAGCCCTTTCTTAATTGTTTCGTTATTGTGTTTATTGATGATATCTTGGTGTACTCGAAGAGTTATGAGGAGCATGCATATCACTTGAGAATAACCTTGAAAACGCTTGAGGAGAACAAACTTTATGCAAAATTTGCTAAGTGTGAGTTCTGGCTTAACGCTGTGACATTCTTAGGTCATGTGGTGTCTAGTAAGGGTATCAAAGTTGATCCTCAAAAGATTGCAGTGGTTAAGGACTGGGCGAGACCCACGAGTGAGATGGATATTTGTAGCTTATTGGATTTGGAAAGTTACTACCGAAGTTTGTGGAAGGTTTCTCATCTATGGATGCTCAACTGATGAAATTGGCTCAGAAGACTGCTTCAATGGTCTGAAGCATGGGAAAAGAGCTTTGAAGAGCTTATGGTGAGATTGACTTTAGCTTCTGTTCTGACCTTACCTTCTGGGTCAGGGGGTTATTTAGCCTATTATGATGCCTTCAGAATTAGTTTGGGTTGTGCGTTGATTCAGATGTCAAGGTAATTGCCTATGCTTCATGACAAAGAAGAATTACCCGACTCATCACTTAGAGTTAGCTATTGTGGTTTTTGCTTTGAAGAGTTGGCATCATTACTTATATGGCGAGCACTGTGATGTCTTCACAGATCACTAGAGCCTATAATTTATTTTCAAGCAGCGAGAGTTGAACCTCAGATAGCGAAGATGGTTAGAGTGATTGAAAGTATGACTTGAACATCTTGTATCATCCTTGTAAGGTGAATATTGTTGTTGATGCCTTGAGTTGTAAGTCTATAGTTACTCTAGCGCATCTACAATCTCATAAGATGCCAATGTGCAGAGAAATTTGAAGACTTTCTAGTCTTGGGGTCCTACTTGTCGAAACTAAAAATGGAGAATTGGTGGGAATTACTCAAGCGCAATCCGACATCATGGAAGGAATTAAGTCTAAGCAACAGAAAGATGAACTTCATGTGAAGCTACGATATGGAGTGGAAAAGGGTGATTACACTTCGTTCACCATTGGTGCTAATGATGATGTTTTAAGGCTACAAGGGCGATTATGTGTTCCTGATGTTGACGGTCTTCGACCAGAACTGATGGTGGAAGACGGTCTTCGATCAGAATTGATAGTGGAAACGCATAGTTCCAAATACTCCGTGCATTCGGGATGCAACAAGATGTATAAAGACTTGAAGTAGCACAATTGGTGGAAGAGCATGAATGTATGTGTGTGTGTGTATACATATATATATGTATAGTGGCTAAATGTTTGAACTATCCGTAGGTGAAGGCCAAACATGGTTGGCTCTGAATATTGAGATTCCCCAATGGAAGTGGGAGATGATTAACATGGACTATGTCGTGGGTTTACCTCGCAGAAACGCCAGGTTTGACTCTATTGTGTGAGTTGACACCCAATTTTATCCCTCCACATTTTTAATTAACTAGTCAGGCTTCTTGAATTTCAAACAGAGCGAAATACGTGTTTGTAAAAGTCAAAAATATTTTTCTAAGTTATTTTGGTGCTATTTTTCCATTTCATTTGGCAAAATATCTTAATATATATTATATATCTATCTATCTATATTATTTTAAAAGCATGAATATAAATGTTGGTTGACCAAAGTATCTTTCAAATATTGAACAACTTATATGCCCTTAATTTAAAGATAAAACTGTAATTTTTTAGACTTTGAAATAAACTAAAATAGTGACAAAGACTTACAAAGTGCAACAAGGATTCTAATAGACACAACATATATATAGACACAATAGCTAATAACGTAACAAGCAGTTAAAACAATAGATTAGCCTCTAAACTCTATTCATGTGTTTTTTTTTCTGATCCTTTTTTTTTCAATTGAATGTATGTAATTATAGCTTAAATCTGTGCTACTGTTCGCAAAAACATTTCAAGTGCCGAAAATTAACTGCAATAAAAAATAAAAGAAAAATGTAATTTTATTTATGAATCTTGTGAGTATAGTTCTGTTGTTCTCTTAATTCTTGTCTCCTAAATGTATCCGTGATTCGAGAGCCTTCGGTAGCGTATTTTTCGAATTGCAGGATGATTTGGATCTTCTAGAGATGTATTTCAATCCCTAGGAATGTCGAGCAGTACTTCGTCGTTTGGCTGATCTCCGGGAAAACTCCGTTGAACACTCCAGAACTATGTAGTCGATGTAGATGCTTTCTCCAATGCTTGCTGAATGTTCTCAGAAAGTTATGTAAACTCCCTATTTATAGTTGTACGGAGTAGGCAATCCAAGTGCAGATGAACTCTCTTGCCTCCTTCTGATTGGTTCATGTAAATCATCAAGCTCATCACAAATGCTATGTGATAAGGTTGCTTGTGGTTGGCCAAGACATGTCATTTTGGACACTTGGCGATTTTTGATAGTTGACAAGGATTGCCACATCATTTGAACACGTGGCATCATCTTGTTGGCTTTGAATTTGACTGGAATGCCATGTCCCTTGACTCGTGGCATGAGTTTGGGCCTCAAGATGGAATGAACCTTGGACTTGAAAATAATAACATGGACTAAATTAATTTGTAAAGTCCATATTAATTATTCGACCCAAATAAATATGGATTAAATACAAATTTTGTATGACTTTAACCCAATAAAATTTTTGTGTCTACAAATGCCCCTACTTCAAGGCTTGTCGATGTGAAAGAGTTATCAAACCTCAAAGACAAGACTTGAAATAATGGTAAGAAATACCTTTCAGTTCCTTTTTTTTCTTACGTACTTGGTTACATTATAATTGTAGCCACTTGAAAAGCATGTAATCAAGGCACTATGTATTATAGATTTCTCTCACGTTTAGCTACTGCCAATTGAGAATAGCATTCAATTTACTCCCATCCAAGTAAGATAAATCATGAGAATTAGTTCTAGGAATAACTTTCCGTGAATTGAGGAGTAATGGAAATTTGACTCCTTTTGGGAAAGGTTTATTCTCCACAGGTTCATAGGAAACTTTAAGCATTTTCTGGACTTTAGAATCACAAAAGTTTTGGATTCCTTCTTTTTCTATCCTGATTGAACTTCAAACTTGATGACTCTTCCAATTTCCTTGTTCTATTAGAAGTCAGCTACTGCTTACAGAACACCTATAAGTAGAGCTCAAATGCACTCTTAATCCCAGCAAATGGATCAGTTCTACAGAGACGCCGGAGTCAGTATGGTCGATACCCCATTCTCAAACTGTTAAGCCCTTCCAGCCATAAAAAAAAACCTTAATCTTCTTTAAGTTTCGGGCTGCATCATTTTTGCAATATGTTGACGACTGGACTCAAGCAATATTCAAATTACTACAAGTCGTTTCCTTGTAGAGAAGAATTTATTGCTTGGCAGATAATGAAGAACCCTTTTGATTTCAAGACAATACCCGCAAAGGACTCCAAGCTTCGTATTTTCTTTCTTTTGCTATTTTGCTTTCTGTTCGTTAACTTGCCCCTTTGTTTTTTTTTTTTTTTTTTTTTAATTTAGTGGCACTGCGTGTTGCTGTTGCTGCGACACATTGAAGCGTCATGTACTTACTGGGTGCTATTGACTAAGATCAACCAAGCAGAATGAAAAGCTTCGTGCAATTGGCACCGCTATCCATTAGTCGAGCCAAAACGTCGTGCCATTGGCAAAAAAAGGCTCCATTTTTTTTTTTTTTGCAGGTTTTTTGAAAGAGTATAAATTACTTGGAAGATCCACCTGATGTCCGCATCATTGGCGTTGAACAATTTGGTGCTTCACTTCTTTACTGCTCGGCAAGAAAGAGGCTTGCAGCGATCACATTCCATCCTTGACGATCGAGTGCGTGGCACATCTCATCTTTGCGGCTTGGCAGATTGACACTGGAAGTAAGGATACTTGAAACATCTCCGCAAGCAAGTACTTGACACACCTCCGCAAAAATATTAATTTCCAACTTCAGCGAGCAAGTACTTGACATACCTCCACAAAGATATTTATTTCCTGATGTAGGTGCGACGAAAAACATAAGCGGTTTGATTTTCCCGAATCTAGACACAGAGTGCTACAACATATAAAACATTTGAAGCAAAACTCGCTCTGTACTGTCTCGGGTGAATTTGTAAAACTTCACTTCAGATTCTGCCATTCTCGACTCTTCAGCAATAGAAAATCCACAATTCAGCGTAGGAGTGTCTAAATCACGAACTGGTTATTTTGCTGGAAAGAGAATTCCCATAACTACAACCTATATAAAAATCACAGCCAAAGTCTTTCTGGATTTGTACAGGTGGCACCTCTAATTTGATTCATGAATTCTGGTTTTCTGAATCTTTAAACTTTGCGCCATTGCAGGAAAAAAAAAATCATAACTCGGCGTAGGAGCGTCTAAGTCAGGAGCTGCTTTTTTCGTTGGAAGGAGAACTCCTAGAATCACAATCTACATATAAATCAAGTCAAAAACTCTTTCTGGATTTATCCAGATAATTCCATGAAGTTAGTTGACGAATTCTGATTTTCCGTTTTGCAGCTTTTGCACTCTCGTCGAAAAATTCATATCTCAAGCTAGGGGCATTGGAATTGCGAGCTTCCTGATCCTGTAGAAACCAGACTTCAAGGAGTACATCTATGCCAAATATGAAAGATTAAATCAGCCTGGATTGAGCAAGACAAATTTTTGAAGTTGACGTTATGATCTTGCATGTCGTGACTTCGGTCAACGTGCTTCACAAATCTTATCCCTTTTTATTTTCTTTTACAGATTTTGAAAAGGAGCTCAAAGGACCTTGATGTCAATTAGATGAGGTACACAAGATGTGGATGTGTTGATTTTTCCAGCAACGGGCAGCGAGCAACACCTCTATGCGAAAGCAAGATTTGTTGCAGTCGATAATGTTGCGAAGTTACTCCTTCCCCAAGCATCACACATACTTGTTTTTTTTTTTTTTGGTTTTTCTCGGAGCTCATCATAAACAATTATTACAGTGATTAGAGCTGCTTCTTTTATTTGTTTAAAGGGAGACAACTTCTCTCGTATAACTTTCCACAAACACTTGCAAATCCGGAAGAGGCATTAAAGACAAGCTGACAACAAAACTTAGCTTCCAATCATTTTCATGTCTTAGGCTTTTGTGATGGATGATGTGTAGCTATTTCCATGTCACCCTTTCTTGCAATCATTGATGTATCAAACTCTTGCAATATTGAAGCAATAAAGTATTCTTTTACACTTGCAATTTGTCTTTGATCCTTTCTTATGACATGTATGCCTTTGTATTAAAAAGATCTGTTGTGATGATCACATGATGCCATGCCAAAAAAAAAATAAAAAAATCATGCGACTGAACTTAGAATGAAACTCTAAGCTGCCTACGTACCTCAGTGAAGAGGATCAAGTCATGACGTAGTTCAGATAATTGAGTTTTTTTTTTTTTGTCTTAATTTTTGCCTAGGTCGCCTCTTTCGAGGTTTTCAGCCTAGCAGGCTTTTTTTTTTTCTAGGGCTATACAAAGTTTAAACTCATGTGGGCCAGGAGTAACATGCAGTTTATGCTCGTCCGTTAAGGAGCGTAGCAACTTGCACTTTAGCTCAAATTTGAGGAGCTTTACAACTTGAAGACTTTGCTCAAATTTGAGGAGCTTCATGACTTGTAGATTTGGCTCGAATTTGACGAGCTTTATGATATGCAGTTTAGGATCGTGCATCGAGGAGTGCTCTAACTTGAAGATTTAGCTTGAATTTGATGAGCTTTATGACATGCAGTTTAGGCTCGTGTGTCGAGGAGTGTATCAACATGCAGTTTAGGCTCATACGTCCAGGAGCGATGTAACTTGCAGTTTAGGCTCGTGCATCGAGGAGCATTTTGGGGAAGAATTTAGTAATGTAACTATCCTTCTAACCCTTTGTGATGACGTAGTGTTGCATTTCTATTTGGTATTGGATTTTATGGTCGGCATTGGTTGAAGATGTTTTGCACTTGATATTGTGACGACTTTCGAAAGCCGAACTTCAGAAGTCCCTTGACGGTTATGTCTTTTGCAAGCAACCAAAGTCCAATTGTCACCATTATTTTTGTTGGAAAGGTTATCTACCTTGAATGTTTTTGATTTTTCTTCAAGGCGGAAACTTCAATTGGTTCAATGCTCCCAAACTGTAGGAGGATGATCCCTTCTTCAATATTTGGTGATGCAACAAAGCGCATTGGTCGTAGAGCTTCTAAAATTAAAACTTTTGAGTGGTCAAATTTGGCACTCGCATGGTTTGCATCAGCTGTCTCACCATCATCAATGATGATTTTTTCATTCTCTTACTAATGCCATGATTTTTTCCTTTAAGATGAAGCATTTTGCCGTGTGATGACTGACGATGCAGTGAAATTTGCAATACTTTGGATCGTCGACTTTGTTGGATTCTTCGGGTCACTTGGATTCAGGGAGTTCAATGACTTTCTTGGCTAGCAACTCGTCAAGAATCCCAGGAACGTCAGAGTCAGGAAAAGGATATACTTTTGCTTGTAACTCCTTGAAGGTTGGTTTTATCACTTATCGTGGATTTTTAGCTTTTTCTTTCAACTTTTGTCTTGTGGAGGCCTTCGTAGAAGCCACGGTTACCACCATAGATTCCTTAGTTTAGTGTTTTGACGCCTCCTTGAATTTTGTAGCTTCTTTCCTTGGATCAAAGACATGGGATGGCTTTGCATGGCTTGTAATACGCAACTCCATGTCATGAGCGCGCGTAGCTAATTCTTCAAAAGTTCGAGGCTTAATCCCTTGAAGGATATACATGAGGTCCTAATGCATTACTTGGATACAAATCTCAACTGCAGAAGTTTCAGAAAGTTGATCCTTGAAATCTAAGCTCAATGTTCGCCAACGATTGATCTATTCCACTACGGGCTCATCGTTACTTTGTTTTTGTGTTCGTCAGCTCTAGCATGCTCATTGTACGACGAGTGCTGTAAAAACGATTGAGGAATTGACTTTCAAGTTGCTCCTAGGAATCAATTGACTCAGGCTCCACATCAATGTACCAGTCGAATGCATTCCCTTTTAGCGAACGAACAAACAGTTTTACCAAAAGGTCATCATGTGTTCTAGCATTGTTACGAGTTTCAACAAAGTGAGCAATGTGTTGCCTCAGGTTACCTTTGCATCAAATTGCTGCAATTTTGGTGGTTGGTAGTTCGCTAGCAAGGGTAGACAATCAATCCTCCTAGTATAAGGCTTGGAGTAATACAATGAACTTTGCGGCGTCTGCCGTATTGAGCCTTGATGGTGTTTGTTATCATGTCTTACAACTATTGGACAGATAACGCTACAGCTGAAACAAATTGTATTTCCTCTTGAAGCTTGGACTTAGCAAGTGATTCCTCAACGTCTTTGTTTTGTGGAGTGAAACCAAGCGGACAAGCAGTGGGGATACTCGACTCTGCAGGTGTGAATGCCTCCAACTTATTCATAAGTTGAGCGATTTGAAGATCCTTATATTTAATAGATTTTTTCAAGGCCTCAATGGTTTGCACCATCACAACAAGTTTTTCTTCGACATCAATTGCATCAGTCATCAAGACGTCGACTTTTGTTGAGATAGATAAATCTGCTAAATCGTCAAAGTCCTCAAAGTTGGTGTCAGTTTGAAAGATTTCATCTATGGAAAGAAGTTGATGTTGCCCCCAGAGGTTATAGCTGTCACACCCTCATCTTGATAGGGCATGATGGGCACCCGACTCCCTTCAGAGTCGAGCGAACCCTTAAACATTCGCTTTACGAAAACCTGTCATTTCAAAAACTTTTAAACACATGAAACTTTTCCAAATAGAGGTCATTATCTTTATACAAATTATAAAAAAACTTTCAATCAATTACGTACTTTTTACCAACTGAAATCATCTAAAAATACATACTCTTTTAACGTCTATAAATGATTCGCACTTCTCGACGCCTTATCCACAGGACACTGTCTGCAAAGTCTCTAACACATACAAAACACCATAACAAAGGTACTCGACTCGGCAATACTCCGAACTGAGATGGAGCTCGCCAATCCCGCTGGAATACCTTCTAGCAAAATCTTCTACTCACCTGGGTGTACCTGCGTACGGAATATGTACTGAATATGTAAAGCGGGAATAAATGATAACCATCGAATAATTTAGGAAAGAAGAAATCATAACCAACCCAATACCTGCGGCCTTCGCTGGAAGAAACGTAAATATGTACGCAAATCTCAAGCAGGCTTCAAGTAAATAATTGCAATCTAACTAACATTTTCAAAATAAGTAATGTAATCTAACACACCTCCTTTAAGTGAATAATGCAATGCAAAACACGTGCCGCTTCCGGCAAATTAATGATGGCCCCTTCGGGCAGCCGCTTCCGGCTCTATATCAATAATGGCCCCTTCGGGCAGCCGCTTCCGGCTCTATATCAATAATGGCCCCTTCGGGCAGCCGCTTCCGGCTCAACATCAATAGTGGCCCATTCGGGCATGAATGCAAATATGCAAATGTATGGAAATCTCTTTTAAAGGAAATCCATAACATAAACTAAGGCCACGTGTCACATAGCACACTCAGACATAAACTGAGGTCATAGCGCACCCAGGCGTAAGCTGAGGCCATAGCTCACTCAGGCACGAGCTGAGGCCATATATCATATAGCACACTTAGCTACGTCATGAAGTCATCTAGTGACTTAGGCTTGAAAATCTCGCACCCCCTTCGGAGTGGTTTTTGGAAAGTCTAAATAATAAAATATCGCACTCCCTTCGGAGTGGTTTTGAAAATCGACTTTATGTTTCCTTTAGTACAAAACTAGTTTTCTTGAAATCATTAGTAAACCACAAGCACGTTTCAAGTAAATCCGAGTTAGTCTACGAAAGTTATGAGCTTTTGAAGTACAGAACCTTCTAAAAACATTTCATAAGCCAAATTTCGAAATTCAAGTATTATTCATATTAGGAAACTTCTGAATAATGTTTTGGACAAAATCAAATAGGGACCTTAAGATTATATTTAAGTATCAAAATATTCATCAAAGACTTTAGTCATATCGATTTTCTTTCGAACAACATTCGGAAATATACCCACTAAAATCTTTGAACGTCATGTATATACATATCAAACCATATGGAGTACTTATGGAAATCAAAGACATCGGCCATCCTAGTGGCGCTAAGAATAGAATTTTCCTTAGAATCATACATATACTTTATTTGTTCATTTCATAAAGGTCATGCCAAAAGAAAGAAAGGTAGGCTCTACTTACCTGTCAGTGACTTAGTCGTGGATCCTTTTCGCCTCGTCGCCCTTTTAGCCTATTTATATAAAAGTAACGTTATCGTTAGTAACTATATTTTCTAGTCCACAATTCTATAACCCATTTCTTATTGAACCTATATTTTAGTTTATATATCCCCATTTAGGGTTTTTTATTATCTAAAAATCTAGCGAAAATCCGGCAGCACTTCCCCTATACATTCGCCTATCCCAAATTTTCAATCGCCCTCCTGTTGACACAGAAATACCAACAACAACATATGGATACAATCATATCTTCAATTCCTTCAATTCAACGAAAACAACATCATATTCACATCAACAAAATTCCAACTTTAACTTTCTAATCTTTTCGCCATATAATCCATGATAATAACAACCACACTACTAATTAAACTTCATTTACCATAGCTAGTTTAAATTGTCCCCATACGGCTCAAACTCTACTTCCATATCAACATACACAACTCTTGCAATTTCTTCCACATCCACCAATTCATAGAAAGACTAATCATCTTCTAAAATATGTAGGAAAATATTAAACCTTACCTTAATAGTAGCGCCGTGAATAGTGACGCCGTGAACAGTACCCCGTCGTGAATAGTAGCCCGTAAACAGTTCGCTGTCGCTAAGTGCTATATAAATTGCTTTTCTCCATGCTTATCTAATTTATGTGTTTAAATACACATGCTTTGCTCTAAACATGAGTGGTTTATTATCCTATTCCAAAAGTCTTAGAACACCATTAGGGATATAAATTCAGAATTCAAATCACCATCAAGTTCAGCCTTCAAAATGTTATATTTTCTTAGTCCTATAGTCCAACTTTCATCAGAAAATACAGTTAAGTCACAGTCCAATTCACGTTTACCACGTCGTTCCTAAAGTCATTTTCCCGCACTTAATTATTGCCCAAATTGCACCCACCTTGACCATTTTTAATAACTCAACCAGTCTAGAGTCAATTCTAGTCTTAGGATCCCGCTATTTTCAAAGAGCTTTCTAAATACACATTTCATTATTCCCTCTTAGAAGAACGACTTGTGATGGTTCAAATTACATAGTTCACTTTGTTCAAACTCCTTTCATCAAAATCTCAAAGTTAGCCAAATGGTCACAATCTTGTCCATTCAGTTTGCTCCTCAGGTCATCCGCTATAGTCCTCTATTTGCCCGGATTTTGGACTAGTTTGTTTTGAGTAAAACAAGTGTTACATGCTTTATTTGTTATTTTGATTTATTAGTATGACCAACAAACTAATACTTTTACCTTTTGAGTTCTTACTTTTCTTAGAGAGGCTGATTTGTGTTGGTAATCAAACTTGCTCACTTCAAGAGATCGAAGAGAAGCAGTTTCAAGAACTCAAATTCGAAACATGTTGACCTGTGCTAGAAAGGGAACTGGCAGAACATCCCAATTTTACCCCATCTCGAGCAAAGAAAGTAACTGCATACCCATCATTTCCTACTTGAGCTATCACAAAGACTCGTCCTAGTATGGACCCCAGTATGATCAACACAGTCACTTCCTCCAAACCGACTCTCACTTTGACTAGTGCAATTGGGCCTAGCACCTCAATAGTACCAAAAACGCACTCAGAGGTCATTGCTCGTTTGGAGCAACGAATTGCTTAACTAACCCACATGGTGATGCAAAACAGAGCCGCTTCTTAGACCCCACCAAAGATGACCCCATCTCCTCATGTTCGCCAGAAAAGGCCTACGCCACCTCCAAGCATGGATCGGTGATCAGGGAGATCATTTCACCACTTCTTAACAAATCAAAAATGCTTCAAATGTTCCCCTTTTGTACACATTCGCTCCGCCAAGGGCTCAAAATGTATCGCTAACACACCATGCTCCACAAGTGTATACTTATACCGTGGCTCCACCTGTGACACAAACCCAGGGGCTATGGCACCAAAATGTTGATCCTTATGTTGAAACTGAAAGGGCGGTAAGGGTTTAGTGATGAAATGGTCAACAGAAAGATCAAAAGTTTAGAAGATGCTATGAGAGGTATATATGGGCTCAGTAGTAATCAAAGTGTGAGGTATGAAGACTTATGTGCATTCTCTGAGGTGGAGTTGCCACCAGGTTACAAAATTCCCTAATTTGAAAAGTTTGATGGGCCGAGAAATCCTTTCTTCCACTTAGAAGTATATTGTGAAAAGTTAATTGGTGTGGGAAAAGATCAAGTAATAAGAGTCAAAATCTTCAATCAATGTTTAAGTGGGAGGCCTTTAGAGTGGTACTCTACGCAAGATACAACCAAATGGCGCAGTTGGGATGATATGGCAAATGCCTTGGTTGACCATTACAAGTTTCATGTTGAGATCGCTCCTGACAGAATTTCAATTTCAAAGATAAAGTTGAAGGACTGAATTATTTCGAGAATATGATATACATTAGAGGGAGGAAGCATCGAGGGTGCACCCACCCATGGAGGAGACATAAATGGTCACCTTCGTTATTTAGGTACAAGAACCTGAATATTATGAACGAATGGTCACGATGGGTGGAAAAACCTTTGCTGAAGTGGTCAAAGCCGGAGAACTGATTGAAGAGGGCATCAAGACTGGAACAATAACTAGTCTAGTAGCACTACAGGCTACCAATAGGGCTCTCCAAACTGGGACCCTCGGAAATGGAAAGAAAAATGAGAAAGAAGTTATGGCTCTTCGAGGTACCTCATAGCACCGCCAACAAACTTCGTCATACTACCCCAACTCTCAATATGTTAAAAATTCTTCACATCCATCCTACTATACTTTCTCATCTTAGCAGCCTCAGCCACCATAAATGTTAATTCCTGTCTACAACGCACAAACACCATATCGTTGTGTCCCACCACTACAAAATGCCTCATATTCTCAGAACAACGCATCTCATCCCAACTTTGAAAGAAAACCTCCCAGAGTCTTCAGACCATTGGCATAAACTCAAACTCAACTTTTTGAAAAGCTGAAAGCAGCTGGACTACTCCACCAATTGAAGGGAAGCCAATGAATCCTGTTGCAAAGTGGTAACGAGCCGATCAACGTTGCGACTATCACTCTGGTGCAGCGGGACACAGTATAGAAGGTTGCCTGTATCTCAAACACAAGATCCAACAGTTTATTGACAACAATTTGGTTACTTGATTGACAACAATTTGGTTACTTGATTGACAACAATTTGGTAATGACTGAAGAACTTCCACCAAACGTAAACAACAATCCTTTGCCCAAACACAAGGGTTAACTATTGGCATGACCAGCCGCGAAGAAGACATAAGTTATGGGCAGTCGTACTTTTGGCTCTGCACCTGAAGTTATTGATTTTTGTCTGTTGTAATCGCACCTTTATTTGTAAGTTTGACTATGACTGACCTAATCCATTTACGACATGGATACGTAGAAAACCCATATCGAGTTCGGTCTCCTTTTGCAATAGACAATTCAAATAATTATTCTATGTAATATAAACTACGTAATGACCTGATTTCTCACTGACGAGATACGTAGGCAGTCCATATAGCATGCGGTCTCCTTATAAAAAAATTCCAACTTTTGTTCATGTACTATGTTTGACCTATTTCCTATCTCAATGGGATAGGTAGGCGGCTTATGGACTCGGTCATATCACTCAAAGTCGCCATCATCCCTTAAGACAAAAACCGAGGCAGAATTTTTGAGAAGGTCCAAAAATTTATGTGAAAGACAACCTTACTACAAGATTGAATTCAAAGCTTGCTGAAGCTAAAATGGGGCAAAAAAAAAATTAGAAGGGACCTCAAAAATGCAATTGAGCGACATCACGATTTACAAGAAAGTTTAAGAGTTATTTTTTGTTCTAAACCGGGGCAAGATTTGTGAGAATGGTCCTTAAAAATTCCATCAAGGCTAGATTTCGAGACCAGGCGAGTTTGCAAATCAAACACCAGGAGGAACATCAAGACAGCAAGTCCAGGTCAATACAACTCGGTCTCCCAAACTAAGAATTTTTCTTTGAATGCAGGAACAATAAAGTCACAAAGTTGACAAAGCTGAAACCGCCAAGCATGACAAAAGGTGTCATTAAGCCCAACGTAATGTTGTCAGGCGCAACGACTAAATCATAAGACATCTTCCGGGCCACTGTTCCTGGTCATCATAAGCCGAAAGGCTTCATCTACAACTTATCTCGTTTACTTTTTACAAGAGCCTTATTACATTATTAAGAATTGCACTTGCATTCCATAGGGGATGCTATCAAGATTATGCTTCCCATAACTAGAATTGGGGAAATTATTAAAGAATTCTTCCAAATTTCTTTTGATTCAAGTCAGAGAATCGCCAGCCATAGGGCATGCACAAGTTTTATTACTAATACAAAGGGTTCTCGATGTCAAGGATCCAATATAACACAAATTAACTCCCACATTTCTTTCTGATGTTGACAAATCTAGTCCCTTTTCATCTCAGCATCCTTTCTTTATTCTAATCACAATCTTACTATTACACCTCAGCTTTTTTTTCGTCGTTAGTATCGTACGTTAACTAATGTGAGTCCTGAGGAGTCATGAAACTCCTACAAGGTTAAGGATGGTATTAAACAAATGTTAAACATGTACCACATGGTTTCGGTGTTAAACGAATCAAAGATGTTATAACCCATTTTTTCGGAGTTAAACTAGGAGTGCCTAATATGCTAAGGAGGTCATGTATTAAGGTACTTGAATCATATAATATTCATATGTTAAGTTTTGAAGTCAAGCAAGTTGTATAAAAAAAGTTTGCGAAAGTTATCGCAAGTTATGTTCATAATTTTGCTGAAATTTGGGTCTAATGTCACTGAGCTCTTCTCCCAATATACTTTGAGTTAAGGGGTAGTCCACCCACCAAATTAAAGATCTACGAGTCTAGTTTTTAACGCATTAACCCATTTGTCTATGTGACATTGGAGCAGAGAGATATTCGCGTTTTTGCGAGACTGTGCAGGCTGCCCCTTTTGGGACCCACTATGGCGGTGGCCGACCTTGCTTTATTTTAAAAACGTTTGAAGGGACATTTTTTGTCATTTTCAGTTGAAAATTCGTCTCCACACCCCCAAAACACTCTCTAACATGTTCATGAAGACCCAAGATCAAATTCAAGTGTTCATATCTAAGTTCAACATCGAAAGTTAACTTTGGTGAAGAATAACACCTCTATAGTACTGCGAAGTGATTAATGGCTATTGTGAGCTGATAAAGGCTTGAATTTCGAGTTGTATCTACTGCACAGGGTAAGTTTAACATATTTTTTGTTGTGCTCTAGGTGCACAGGGTAAGTTTAACATATTTTTTGTTGTGCTCAAGGTTAATGTCATTTTGGTTAAGTTGTTTGGAAGGAAAACTGCACGGTAGTATTTGGAAATGGCATGAGATGTTATTGTCTCTTATTGGACTGTTTTAGAAGCTGTGTATATAACTTAATTGTGTTGTGGTTATTGTTGTTATGATTATCTATTTATTGGTTAAGTTTATGGTGTTATAAGTTAGAAGGAAAAGAAGCCCTATAACACTAAAAAGTGGTTCATGCTATTGTTAGCTCTTGCTAGGGTGTAAATGTTTTTATTGAATATGAATATAAGGCTGGAAATTGCATAAATATATTTGTTGACATGTTGGTTATGTTGTTATGTTGGAATTAAGATAAAGGAGGGGTCAAATGGGTTCTGATCCGAGCTTGTCACTCGTCGTGTTGAATAAAAATATTATTGACAATATTATATGCTGATTGTTGATGAGTGTAGCCGAACCTTGTTGTATTGGTATTTTCTAGTTGTTGTTGTTGTTTGGTATTGGAGAAAGTGACAGTTATAGGGGAAATGTTGTCCGATTTTCTACAAATGACCTACTAGCTTAGAAGTATATTTGTAAGTCCTTTTATGGCATTAACTACAAGTTTTACTATCTTAGTGTAGATTGAAGTCTTCAGGAAGATATACGTTGAGTTGTTAAGTAAACGAAAAAGGTATGTTAAGGAACCTTCTATCTTTCTTTAGGCATGACTCCAACGAACGACACGAAAGCCAACGATATTCATAAAAAGACTCGATTCTCACTAGTTGTAGAAGCGTACATCCTTTGCCTCTATGGATAATGAATTGAATATGATATTTCTCTTGGACTCTCCATGAATCATTGTTGTTAGTATTTTCTGATTCTTATAAACATTGTGTGATTGACGAAGTATCTCACATAATGTATTCGGAGTTATACCGACCTTATGTCACTCCAATGACCTTGTGGTATCTTTCATGGTTTCGATAAGTTTAAGAAGTATTTCTATGACTCATATACGTGCATACATACATATATAATATTATGATGAGTCCGTGTGTGGCTCTAATATTATAACGTGTCCATGTGTGGCTCTGATATTATAACAGGTCCGTGTGTGGCTCTAATATTATAACAAGTCTGAGTATGGCTCCATTGATGATATATATATATATATATATATATACACACACGCACATATATACATATACATACTGCATTCATGCATATCGTATCCCTCAGAGGCGATTCCGAGATGAGGTTGATCATCTTACTCATTCTTACATTGATGCCTTTACTTATGTTGTTGTTCTTGCCTTACATACTTGGTACTTTATTCATACTGACGTCCCTTTGCCTGTGGATACTGTGTTCATGCCCGCAGGTCCCAATAGATAGGTTGACGGCCCCCCCCCAGTAGGTTACCAGCTCAGCGGAAGGTGTTGTTGCACTCCATTTGCTCTGGAGTTTCCTTTTGGGTCAGTATGCTTATGTACATATGTTATGGGTATGGCAGGACCCTGTCCCAACCTTTTGATGTGTATGCACTCCTTAGAGGCTTGTAGACAGATGTCATGTATAGACATGTTTTGTACGGCCTTGTCGACCGATGGTTTGAGGTGCAAATATTCATGTCGGCCTTGTAGGCCCATGTATCTTATATATATTATTTTGGGGTCTTTCTTTGTCTAGTACTCCTTATGTTTATTCATATTGTCTCATTACTTCCCTTCCGGCCCATTTACGCATGATGGTATGGTTACGGAGGCATGTTATGTCGGTGTAACGACCCGTTTGGTTGTTATATCACTTTTGACCAATTTACCCCCATTGGCCCTTTCCCGAGACCTATTAGTAAATTTTTGACTCATGCGGATGGGTGGTATGGTTCCCGAGGTGATCGAGCGAGATTTATGATGTCTTTTGTGAAATAGAGCCTTAAAGTGAAAAACGTTTGACCAATAGTTGATTTTTGAGTAAACGAACTTTTTTCAAAAATCTATTGATTCCGAGATGTCCGGATGGTCAATTGTGACTTAGTGGGATGCTCGGTTCGGTTCCCAAAGCACTTGGGAGAATTTTGGGCTATTGGTTGGAAAGCTAGTATTTGGCCATTGGGCGTTGACCCGGCCAAATAGACCTCCGTTGGAAATCCCTAGACCTCGAGTGAGTCTGTGGCGTGTTTTTATGTGTGAATGCATGTCTGGTTTGTATCTGCGATGTCTCGGGTGATTGTCGAATTTCGGGATTGAGTTAGTGAAAAATCAGGAAATTCTGGTGTCTGGTGTTTGTCGTAGCGGCACCTGTTGCGCTGTAGCGGACCCGCTATAGCGAGGCCTGGTCCTCTATGGCGAGTGTGTAGGAATTGTGGTGAGTCGCCACAGCGGTTGGTGGGCCACTGTGGCGAGCCCGCTGTAGTGGACGGTCCACCCGCTGGAGCGAATGACGGGACCAGAATCTTATTTAATGCCTAGTTAAAACCCTTCATTTCCTATCACTTCATTTATTGTTCCTAAGCATCTTTTGAGGAGATTTGAAGGAGTTCTTGGCTGATTTCTCTTATGGGTAAGTTCCCTAAGCTAGAATTCATTCCTTTACCTTTCCTAGTCTTGAACCCATGCTAGAATTTCTATAGAACTTAATAGGAAAGATGGGTTTTGATGTCTATTTCACTATTTGAGTTTAAGTCTTTCTAAATAAGTATTGTGGATTTGACTAATCTAAGTATGGAATTTGATGATTTAGTAACGAATAGGCTTGAATCTTCCATTATTATTGGTGAATTGAAAGATTGAAAGTTAGGGTTTATAGCTAAATTGGGGGTTTTTACTTGAATGATGAAATTGACCTATTCTTGAGTTAATCTAGCAATTGAATAGTGGATTTGAACTTCTAGAATGTTGGGTTACCAATTTCACTTTTGAAATACCTGTTTTGCCCTTGTGGGCCTGTTTCCCCCTTTTTCCTTAGTTGATTCTGATTCGAAGGATAGCCTGGCAATATGGGTATTGTTCTTCCTATTTTCTAACTTTGAATTCAATTATGGATAGACTTTGAGTATTTGGAGGCTATCTGAAAAGGCAAAGCAAAGGTGTGATTGTTCATGGCTCCCGCTCGGCTACCAGGTAAGTTACGACTTACCTTATGGTTAGACTTCGGTTAGCGAAGCATATGAAGAGTTTGTGATTGTTCGAGAAAGCATGTACACCTTTGAGTACGAAGTTGGGATGGATTACTTAGGTTGGTATTGTTGTTTAACTGTGGCTTGTTTTCTGGCATCTATTGGTTTGTTGCCACGTGTGTGATATTAGACTTGATGCTGAGTTTTCTTATCATGTTTGTGAACCCGTACCTCTCATTTATTGGGTATTGTCTTGTAAAGAGGAAGAATGTGATTTATTCATGATATTGTGATATGTGTCCATGTGTGGAACCATTGGTATTGAAAGATTCTCATTGGCATTGATATCATTCATGCATTCATAATCATACATTTGGATAGGGTTGCGCACCGCAACATATATTATACATATATTGGACTGGGTTTCACGTTCAGTAATACACACACACACACACACACACACACATATATATATATATATATATATATATATATATATATTGGATCGAGCTGTGCGTTGCAGCAAGTACATGGACTTCGCCGGTCCCCCATGGGTCATGAATGTCAAGGCGTGGAGGTATTCTGCCCGGAGCGTGTGTGTATCATTGTATTGCATATGCATTCACCATTATCATCTCATTTTTCATCTATTGATCGGATTCGTGGGTTGTACTTGTGGTTGTGATCATTCTGAGGAATTGTGGGAAACTTGGCAGACTTGTGTTTAGGTGCTTCACCATAGGCTATGATTTGGCTGTTGATCTTTCTGTACTTGTGATACTATTCTTGGACTATGTTGATTGATAATTGATTGTGAGCATGTCTCTTCCTTTATATATGTTAGCTAAATGTTGTCGGCCTATGATACCTACCAGTACATAGTGTTTGTACTGATACTATCTTGCTGCATTCTTTTATGAGTGCAGAGTACGTGACAGGGTCGACTTCCTCTCCTAGTGGCTGAATCCCAAGGCTTTGCTGACGAGCATCTAGGATGAGCACATGGACGGATCCGCAGCCCGGATGCCTCTTCTTATATACTTGTCTTATTTTGATGTTCCAAGACAGTATTCTACTTTTTCAGACTATGTATTCATATTTAGACTTGTAGTATTTGTAGTAGTGGCTCTTGTATGGCCTTGGACCAGATTCCTTGGAATTGTTTCTATTATTTCCGCACTTATTTACTTATCCGTTCTAGACTTATTATATATATTCAATGGTTGGGTTTACTTTATTGTTGATTTGAATCGTGATAAGGGACGGGTTTGCCTCATAGGTGGTAAACGGATAGGTGCCCGTACGTTCCCCGATTTGGAACGTGACAGTTGGTGCTCGGTATGTTAGGTCCGGGTGCCAATCGTGCCCCTCCAATTGGGGTGTGACACTTACATTCTCTGTCAATTTTATAAGTTTTAGATTCAAACTACATCAGACCTGATTCTTGTTCCACAAAGATACACAGGGCGTGCACAAGTTTTATTATAAATACAAAGGATTCCCGATGCCAAAGATCCAATATAACTCAAATTACCTCCCCACCTTTCTTTCAAATGTTGACATATCTAATCCCTCTTTCATCTCATCATCTTTTCTTTATTCTAATCACAATCTTACATTCTCAGTCAATTCTGTAAGTTTTAAGTTCGAACTACGTCAAACCTGATTCTTTTTCCAGCAAGATATTTAGGCAATCCTACATAAGAGTACGGTCTTCCCACTAGTTAAAACTAAAGACCCCTAGGAAGGAAGTTAGAGCATGTCTTTGAATCAGTCTAATCTTCATTTCTTTCACAACCATTTATACTAAGTAACCCCAGACTGGAAACTAATGTAGCTTTTTTGAGACAGTTCAACGACTCTTCAAAAAATCTCCATTCAACTTCCCTCAAAGATTCCCAGCAAATTAGGGATACATCTTATGTGATATCCATAAATCAACCATTTTTAGCCCTCAACTAACATCAGATTCGTTATCAACATATTTTTCCCAGACCTTACACTTTATGGAACTACCAGAACAACAAGACGTTTAAGTGGTTCAACATAAGTTAGTTTCTTTTTCAAACTAAGAAATTTTATGTGAGCACAGAAATGACAAAGTCTTTAACGACAGCCAGAGATATTACCAGCTTCATAAACTACAAGTCCATTCACTGCACGAGCCGGACAGCTATGCTACGATTAATAGGCTTTAACTTGATCTTACAGAAATCATCATTAGGTCTTCAAAGAAAACCAGATATATCAAACAACAAGCCCATCCGCTCGCATAAATCGGATGGCTATACTACAATCTTACTCTCTATCTTTGACATTTCTTCACACTAACCTATTCTCAATCTCGCAGGAAACATTTTAATTTGGGTTGTCCACCTTGCAAGAGAGACACCAGACTGTCACTTTGTGCGCAGTGACATATCTATTATAATATTCATCAAGACTCTCCGAACCGTCACCTCGTTCGAGGTGACGTATCATATTATATTTGGGTCATCCACCCTTCATCCAGACACACCAGATCATCACCTCATTCGAGGTGACGTATCTTGTTATATTTGGGTCATCCACCCTTCAACCAGATACATCGGATCGTCACTTTATTCAAAGTGACATATCTATAATATTTGGTTCTTCCAGACGTACCAGATCGTCATCTAGTTTAAGGTGACGTATTTTATTATATTTGGGTCATCCACCCTTCAACTAGACACACCAGACCGTCACTTCGTTCGAAGTGACATATCTATTATAGTTGATTCTTCCAAACTCTCCAAACCATCACCTCGTTTAAGGTGACCTATCATATTATATTTGGGTCATCCGCCCTTCATCCAGACTCATCGGATCATCACCTCGAACAAGTTGATGTATCATATATATTTAGGACTATGTTGGGCAGTCACCTTGTTCAACGTGACATATCTATTATATTAAACCAGACATTCCAGACCATCACTTCATTCCAAGTGACACATTATTTTGGAATTGTCACCTCCTTCAGTGTGGCATGTCAATAGTATGTGTATATATAGTGATTGTAGGGTGTGGTTTTGATCAATTGAGACGAGTATAAAAAAGGCACAATCATAATAATAAGAAAACTCTGGAAAAATCTTTGTAGGTCTAAGAGAATTGTTAAGATGGGACAAATTTTCCAATAAGATGGACACAACCTTAGCTAAGACAAAGTAGATGTAGTAGCCAAAATTCGAGAAAGTGATGAATGGAAGTATTTAGCTGAGTGTTGTTGGGTGAAGAGTGGGATGATTATATCCTTAGGTATTGCAAAAAGGTGAGATTTAGAGATATGTCATATTAGCAAGTACAGAAAAGCATATTTGAGAGTTACATTAAAAAATTAAGGTAGTAACACTTATATTCTTTCTTGTTGCTTTACCTTACAGTAGATACCTTTTTTGAAATTTAATACTATTACATTATATTCATCAAAAGAGAACCATAGAATTTATTAGTACAAAGCTTTTCAAGATTTCAAATTTTGAGACCAACTTAAGAACTTTACACAATATTCAATGTGTATCTTGCTCATGACATGAGATTAGTGGTAGTGGTTACATACATTAAATTAATTGTTTATTAAAATATGTAGTGAGACTTTGTTCATGGTATAGTTAATTTTGATTAGAAATTTTTTAAAGTGTTGAAAAGAAGTTACGAGACTTAGAGTATATCCGAGGCTTGGGTGAAAAATTATGATGATCTGTCATTGTATTGTTGATAAAAAAGAAGATCAAGTATAAGGCATGAATAAGAGAATAAAGTAGTCAGGAATTGAAAGTTATAGGCTATACTTTTTGAATTCTGGAAAGAGGACTCTATAATTTTTGCAAGGCTATGAAATTGATTTGGGTGAAGATATATAATTAGAGAATTAGAAATACGAGATCTTGAAAGAGAGTGTGTTTTGACATTTTTTTTAACTAAAACCACCAAAGTTGGGTATTTATTAAGAAAAGGAATCAAAACTATAAAGAAAACTAACAAGGATGGTTAGTATAGAAAGCAAAGAAAGCAGTAAATAAGTTACAACATCAAACTAAACATGAAAGGGAAAGCTAGAGATCCTAGTGCCTTGACTATCTTCCATCTTTCACACCTCCAAGCTCTCACTAGGTGGTATGGAATCTAGTCAGTTGAATTTTCTTCAGGCTTTCAAGATTATAGCAAGCTCTCAGTCTAGTTTTTTGCAACAACTGCAAATGAAGCAAGTAGACATTGTGCCGTTATCTTAGTCTGCTTCTGAAATTTAGCTAACTGTTTTCACCAAATATTAGTCCATATTAGTTCAACGGAATTTGCAGCAACAACTGGTGCTTAGTTAAGCATCTTAGCTACAATTCTTGTATTGTTTGTCCTAAGGATTGTTGTAGTATTGTATCTCTGACATATCTGATTCTCAGATTTGGAATCTAAGCCTTATTTGTGTTGAGTAATCTTCTAACCACGGACGGTGACTCCTGAAAATTGTTAAACTGCTAAATACCTGCAAAATAAAAAACATAGTTAGCCAAAATATTTGCAAGACCATTCCTTTCTCTGAATATGTTTTCCACCTGCACTGTATGGCCTCTTCTTATTATATCATTTACTATCATCACAACGCTCCAGGGAACCCCCAAACTCCTGCGATAAACTCCAGAGAGTGTGCTTTGAGGCTACACTATTTGGGCTTTTATTCTTGTTTCTTTTTGCTTGTTCTCTTATGGTATTTGAACTGTAGTATTTAAGGTTTGAGCTATATATATATATAAATTTTTGGTCTGACTAAAGTAGGGACAGTCATAGGCATATTTCTGGATTGTGTTGTGATGCTCCGGTATTGTCTACAGGGTTAAAGTAGAAGGATCTATGTAAAAGTATGAATTTGAGCCATTACTGAGATGTGATAGTTTTAGAGTACTGGAGATTAGGATGAATGGAAATTTTGAGGGTGTCTGGTGTGGATTAAGAATTATTGTACATTGAGGTTAAGTTCTTATTGAGTTAAAGAATCTGTGTTATTTTGATGTTCGGTGGGAGGACTATTGTCACGCCCCAAACCTAGGGAGAAGTGGCTGGCACTCGGTCGGTGAGGCCAATCTGTAAACTAATCATAACATCTCAGGCCTACAAGGCCGAACTCTGAATAATCTGTAACTGACAATCATCTAACTGAAATGGGATCATCCCAATATATATAGATATATCTAAACAAGCCGACAAGGCCACCATGCTGATAAACTAAAAATAAAGGACACGTCCACAAGCCTCTAAAAAGAACAAATGGTGCTGTGGTTGGGACACCGCCCCGACCTACCCACCATGCTTATATAACTCAAGATGACTCGGCTTACCCACCATGTTTATATAACTCAAGATGAATCTTTTATATAGACCTGGTAACTCTAGATGAGATGGAGCTTACCAATCACGTTAATACTTGGTACTGGCTAGTGGGCAGGTCTCTCTGTCAGTCTATCAGGACCTGCAGGCATGAAAAGCTGCGCCCCCGGCAAAGGGACGTCAGTACGAAATAATGTACCGAGTATGTAAGACAACTGAATAACTACTCTGGAATACACTTGAGTGCTCTAACTCAACTCGTATATAATATAATCTTGGGTGGAACAGGTAGATGAACCTGGTCTATCACTGAAAGGAATATACTGCATAGTGATATATGGAACATAAAAAGAAACTACCATAAGATCAAGCTCAGGGTACAGCATCAGAAAGTATAAGAACGTCAAAAATGGTAAGGTACTCATATGACCTAAAACATGTTGAGGAACGTGCTCCTAAGGATTAATGAAGATGGTCAACTAGAGCAAGTGATTCAACCTAATCCAGTAGAGTTTAATAATCAATTGATCATTGCTGAATCGTCAAATAAAGAAGACTATCAGTGGATTGTGCCAAGTATGTCTCTTGAAAAGAGAAAACATAGGTGGTTAGACATTTATATTGTGATTGATAATGCGACAAAGATGAAGGGGTTGGGTATACAATTATTCTGTGTGATCCCACATGTGTTAAAATGTGCTTATAATACCCTGGATGATTATGTTAAAGATTGTTCTCAATTAACTTAGAAACTAAAGATTAATGTTAGTATTAAGGATGATTAAAGCTACACATATGATTCCTAAAAATTTGGTTAGGAAAGTTGTCTCAGACAACATGAGTCTACAAGTAAATAGAAATATTCTACTCAGTCAGGTACATCTAATTGTATGTCCTATGCAATAACGGTTTCATGAGCCCTTGAAGGTATAAACATTACGACTATCACAGAAACGGGAGCTAAATCAAAATTTGCACAGGGCCAGCCATTGATGTTTTAGGTATGTATTCCTTCTTTGGCAATCAATTATACATACAGATCATGGAACAAATTGAAAAACCTAGTTGTACTACCCTAGTCAAAATCATAGTCGTCAGTACGTGTATTGAGAAGAGCAAGTCATGATGACCTTTTTGAAAATCTACTACAATCAAATCTCCCTTTTCCTAAAAAGGGACTTCTCAACTTGTCTTTCACACCACTTTATCTCTCTTTCTCCCGCTACTTAAACCAACCACCAAGCCCACCAAATTTCACTCATAACACCCCCCTCCACAAAAGAACCAAATCGGAAAAAAAAGTCTAATTCTTCTTCTGGTTCTGATAAATCTTTCCCTTCCGTACACTCATTTTGACTCAACCAACTCCGATTGTACCCTCCATTTCACTCTCATAAACTCTCATTTCCCTATAATTCGAATGTATACATAACCTGGAAGGGTAGAATGACAAATAAAAAAGAATGGAGCATATAGTAAGGGGGAACCCAAAATAGGGGCAAATATAGGGGAAATTAGTGAAGCAACATCTATTCAAGAAATTGAGTTTCTTGACACTACAAGCTCATCCCAAACGAATGCCTTAGGTCTATTGGAAAACATGAACAGTGAAGGCATAAGGGATCTTGAAGAAATAAGAATGGAGGTAACAAAGAAGAAACCCCAACTATCTGGGAAAGAAGAGCAATCGGGATCTTGGTCCTCATGGACAAAATCAGTAGAAAATGATGGTGGGTCTTCTTAGGGGAAAACCAGAAAAGGATGGCCTTGAGTTCAATATTGAAACAAAATGATTGAATGCTTTTGAGACTAACTTTATGATGGTGCCAAAAGGGGAAAGATTAATTAACTTTGTTTGCTTGCTTTATGACTCATATGCTAACATGGTTTAATTTTAAGTAAATACTAGGCTATGGGATATTTGGAACATGTTGCACATGGTGTAAAGGGCACAGGGTTTGTCATTATCATAAAGGGGGAATTTGTTGGCATAAAGTCATGTGTGAAGTTTTGATGATTGACAAAGTGAACAGAATGAACATACAAGGTGAATAAACCAGGTCTAGATACATGTGATATTTAACAATGCATTTGAATAAAGATAGACAGATGATTGAGCTTCAGAATATGTTCCAAACATAGTGATATGCAAGAACATGATGGTTAGAACAGGTCCATAGACATGTTCCATTACTAAGAGGCTACAAAAAAAGCATACATATGAACCAGGTCTGCTAACATTTCAACATAGAGCAAGAACATAATCAGAGTCACAAAGTGAGACAAGGCCGAAGACATGATTTATTCAAGCAATTAATAAATATTAATAAAGAAGAAGAAGAAGAAGACATACATAGAGCAACACATGATCAATGAAATAGGTCTGTCCATATGATCCATCATCGATCACAAAAGCACGCTCAAGATAGAGTCGCAGGAATGAACGAGAAAGGGATGGCGAAACAGGTTCGTGAACATGTTCCATCTCAGACAGTGTAGATATTCAGAGGAAGATGAACCATGTGGATGAAACAGGTCCGTGAACATGTTCCAGCGCAAGTCCTACAACAACAAAGATTTGCAGATATATGGTAAAGACTTGGTGGTCAAGTATGCAGATTTCCTTTCCATATTTATTGGGATTAGTAAGACTTCTACACGAACAAGAAGCAGACTCAATAAGGCAAGAATCGAAATACAACAAAACCCTATTACATCTCATGGGCCTACTCGAAGAGGGTTTAGTGTTTGTCGACCTGCTGTGCACTCAATGTTATAAATATCTAAGTCTTAGCAAGAAGAAGGTTTGCGCACCCACAAAGAGAGATTTCAAAATATTGAGCGATCAACAAAGATATCAAGAATATTCAGAATCTAGGTGTGCGTCCCTAGTACGAGAAGTCGATTGAAGAAGCTGTCAAATAGAGTTTATATTTTATAATTCTTGAGTTTAGAAAACTTGTATTAGATTGTTTATCGAATTGCATCTTTATCCGCTTTATTAGAAGCATACACTTAGATACAAAATGTTGTAAATTCAACTTCAAGTTGGAGGTCAACTTGAAGGCTGCATACTAGTCAAAGGTTGATTAGTGAGATAAGAATTAGAGGTTAGTTCCTAGGTTACATATTCTGTAACTTGAATTTGCAGAGGCTCCCCATTGTAGTAGAGTTTGGGAAAAATCCAACAGAGGTATAGGTCACGGTTTTTATCACCATTGTGAGCCGGGTGGTTTCCACGTAAAAATAATTGTGTTCTTTACTTAGTTGTTGTTTATATTATGCAAGATACTAGCATAGAACATGTAAAGTAACGTGTTCCATCCTATAGGAAAAAATTAGATACAGTATAAGATAGGAAGTAGGTCTTTCAACCCAATAGTTTGTATACATTTAATATACTTGTAGTGTTTAATTGCTTTACACATTATCAGGGATTTCTAAGACTTGCCCCAGGGGTAAGCTGAGAGTGTGTCGATGATATTGATGTTCTTTTAGACTCACGCTTGTTAATGTTTGTATGTGTGCAGGTGTGGTTAACAACGACCAGGTAGCTGATACTTGATTATTCCAGCTTTCTTCAGTCCAGTTCAGTCGAGGTGAGCCACCATTAGATCATGGCGGCCTCTTCTTCTTTAGTTGACTTAGTAGTATTCCGAGTTGTTTTACGTACTTTTGTATTCAGATTAGTAGTTCCATGACTTAGATATTTATGGGGTTTATGAGAAGAATCGGTATTTGTATTTTGCTTCCGCACTAAACTTAGTATTATTCTTCTTTATCTTTTAATTATTCGCATGCTTAGCTTACAGGTTCGCTTTATGGGTAGAAGCTTGTCAGGTGCCCTGTCGTGGCCTAAGTGTTGGATTTGGGTCGAGACACTTATCGTATGTTTCCCCATTTGTTGCTAAGAAATTCGCAATAGAGCTGGAACAATTACATGAGCCATTTTATGTATCTACTCTAGTTTGTGAGTCAGTGGTGGCTAGACGAGTTTATAAGGGTTGTTCGGTTATTGTGTTTCATCAAAACACTATAGCCGACAATTGAATTAGAAATGGTTGATTTTGATGTAATCATCGGCATGAATTTATTGTCATCATGTTATGCTACGCTAGATTGTCAAACGAAAGTTATAAAATTCCAATTTCCCAACGAACCAATTTTAGAATGGAAGGCTAATGCAGTAGTGCTAATAGGTGGGTTTATCTCCTATCTTAAGGCAAGAAAGATGATTCCCAAAGGGTCTAATATCACCTAGTTCAATTTAAGGATGCAGATACCGAGGCACCGACTCTTCAGTATGTGCCAGTTATCAATGAATTCCTAGAGGTATTTCCAGACTTTCTTAGAAGAGTTCCTACCGACATGGAGATTGACTTTGGAGTCGATGCACTTCCTAAAACTTAGCCAATATCAATTCTGCCATATAAAATGGCTCCATCAAAGATAAAAGAGTAGAAAACTTAGTTGAAGGATCTCTCTCATAAGGGATTTATTAGGTCAAGTGTCTCACCATGGGGCTTACCAATCTTATTTTTTTAAAAGAAGCAGGGGTCATTAAGAATGTGTATTGACTACCGTCAATTAAATAAAGTCACGATCAAGAATAAGTATCCACTTTCTATAAATGACGATTTATTCGACCAGCTTCAGGGTGCCAAGTGTTTTGTCCAAGATTGACCTCAAGTCAGGATACTGTCAGTTGAAGGTTAAGGAAATTGATATTCCAAAGAAAACTTTCAACACTTGTTATGGTCACTTTGGATTTTTTCTAATGTCTTTTGTGTTGATGAATGCCCCACCTGCTTTTATGGATCTCATGAACAGAGTTTTAAGTCGGTGTACTCTCGTAGCGAGGTGAAACATGCAGATCACCTCAGAGTTGTGTTGCAGAGACTTCAGGATCATAAGCTATATGCTAAGTTTCCTAAGTGTGAATTTTTGGCTGAAATCTGGGGCGTTTCTAGGCCATGTGATTTCTGGAAAAGGGACAAAGGTAGATTTTCAGAAAATTAAAGCCATGAAGAATTATCCTAGACCCACAACTCCAACGGAGATTAAGAGTTTCTTGGATTTATCTAGGCACTACAGATGTTTTGTTGAGGGGTTTTCCTCTATCTCATCTCTCTTGACTAATTGACGTAGAAGAAGACCAAGTTTCAACGGTTAGATGCATGTGAGAAACGTTTTCAGGAGTTGAAAACAAATTTGACTTTTGCACAGTGTTGACCTTACCAGAGGGAACCAATGGGTTCGTAGTTTTTTGTGATGCCTCAAGAATGGTCTTGGGTGCGTTCTGCATCCAGGCAGCTTAAGGTTCATGAAAATAATCATCTGACTCAGGATATGGAGTTGGCAGCCATGGAGTTTGCGTTGAAAATTTGGTGTCACTATTTGTATGGAGTTCATGTAGACATTTTCACCGACCACAAGAGCCTTCAATATATTTTCAAGTAGAGCGAGTTCAATCTTGGGCAGAGGAAATGGCTTGAGTTCCTCAAAGATTATGATGTGGATATTCTCTATTACCCAGGGAAGGAAAATGTTGTAGCCGATGCTCTTAGTCAGCTATCCATGCGAAGTTTAACCCATTTAGAAGAAAGTAAAAGAATCATGCTGAAAAAATTTCATCGCTTACCAAATCTAGGAGTTCGACTTTTGGACTCCAACGATGGTGGTGTTTCCGTTCAGAACAGAGCTGAATCCTCCTTAGTAGCTGAGGTAAAGGTGAAGAAGTTTAATATTCCCTACGTGTTACAATTAAATGAAGGGATTCACAAGCACAAAATTACAGCTTTTGAACAAGGAGAGATGATGGTACTTTAAGTTACCAAGGCAAATTATGTGCTACAGATGTAGTGGACTTCAAGAAAGAATCATGGCTGAGGTGCACAGTTCAAGATATTGTATCCATCTGAGCTCTACAAAAATGTATCATAACCTTAAAGAGGTTTATTGGTGGAATGACATGAAAAATAATGTAGAAGATTTCATGGCTAAGTGTCCAAATTGTTAGCAAGTGAAAGCCGAGCACTAGAGGCCTGGTGGGTTGGCTCAAAACATAGACTTTCCCATGTGAAATGGGAGATGATAAATATGGACTTTATAATAGTTTTGCCTTGCTCATTTTGGAAGCATGATTTGGTTTGGGTGATTGTAAATCGACTTATGAAGTCCACACACTGTTTTCCAGTAAAGACCACCAATTTAGCAGAGGATTACGCTAAGCTATATATTCAGGAAATTCTCAGATTGCATGGGACTCTAGTGTCCAATATATCAGATAGAGGTGCTTAGTTCAGGATGAATTTTTGAAAGTCCTTTAAGAAATGATTGGGTACCAAGTGAATCTCAGTACCGCTTTTCATCCTCAAACATATGGCCAGGACGAGCACATGATTCAAACACTCGAGGATACATTAAGGGCACGTGTCCTGGTCTTCAAAGATGATTGGGATGACTAGTTTCCTTTTATTGAGTTGGCCTATAATAATAGTTATCGTCCAATAATAAAAATGTCACCATTTGAAGCCCTGTACGGGTGAAGGTGTAGGTATACTATTGGATGGTTTGATGTTGGTAAAGTAAAATTATTAGGACCAAACTTGGTCCATTAGGCTATAGAGAAAGTTATGTTAGGTGGTTGAGGACGGCTCAGAGTCGCCAGAAGTACTATGGACATCCGGTGTAGAGATTTGGAATTCAATGTTGATGATTGGGTGTTCTTCAAAGTCCTACCTATGAAGGGTGTTATGCGATTTAGAAAGAATGGAAGCTTAATCCCAGATACATTGGTCCATACAGAATCTTGTGAAGGATTGTTCAAGTGGTTTATGATCTAGAATTACACAAGATAGTGTGTCTAATATTTTATGTGTCCATGCTAATGAAATGTGTGGGAGATTTGTTCTTATTGTCCCTATCGAAAATATAGGGGTTAAAGATAGTCTGACTTACAAAGAAGTCCTTGTGGCTATTCTTGATCACCAAGTTCGCAAGTTGATAATGAAGGAAGTAGCTTCTGTAAAAGTATTATGGAGAAACTAAAAGGTCGAAGAGGCTACATGGGAAGCCAATGAAGATATGAAATCAAAATATCTACACTTATTTGATGAACAAGAAACAAATTACTAAGGTAAATGTCTTATGCTTATTCAATGCTCCACGTACTCATGTTCCATGCTATGATGTTCACGTCTCTATGTACTCAGACTCCATTTCAAATATCCATGTACCCATACTATTCAAGTACTCATGTTCAATGTCATGTCCTTCAGCTTTAATGTACTCATACCATGACTATGTTCAGGTTTTAATATGTTATACGATTCGTGCCTACGATTTTCATCTCTAAATCTTATGTATTCTGCTCTCGATGATGATGTTAGCGATAAATAATAAGGAATGATGAGGGAGGTATGTTTTGTGGGAGATTGTTCTTTTCATGTTATGTAAGAGGAACTATGACTTTCATTCGAGAACAGTTTATCCCAAGGGGAGCTAATGTAAAACCCCGAACTTCCGGACTAAGGATTGAACTGTTGAGAATAAGTGGTTCAACTCGAACCAAAAGGACTCTTATTAGCATTAAGGTTCTAACATTTCAGACCGTTTATAAATCGGAGCTCTATACGAAAAGTTAAGCACGTTCTATCGAAAATAGAGAGATATAATTCTAAGTGTTCAACGCAAGGGACGGTGCGACACATCGCCCATCGTATTGAACTTCAGTGCGATAGAGGTCACGGCGCACTTCCCATCGCACTGACTTTCAGTGCTATGGTGGTCGCGCCGCACTGCCCATCGCATTGAAGTTCAATGCGATGGAGGTGTGGCATCAAATAATATTTGGGCCTTCAGCCTATAAATATGACACTTAAGTGTTTTTTCCAAAATATTCATTCTATACTTTGTTTTTTGAGCCCTAAGACTGTGTTCTCTCCTCTCCTCATCCTCCCACTTCAAGGTATGATTTTCCCATAAATATTTGATGATTCTAAAACTTAACATGCTAGTTATTAACATGAATCATCACCTAAATCATAGAATTCTAAGGCAAACCCTACCCCTTTAGTTCAAGCAAAGGTTTGGACGTTCTTCATCGGGAATTCACGTTTTAGGACCGATTAAAGGTATGTAAGGCTACTCTCTACGTGTAGGAATATTGTAGTTCTTTCCCATGCCCCTTTCATCCATGTTTTCCATGAATTTCGCATTGAAAGAAGGATTATGCCCTAGTTTATGAAAAGTCTTAATGTTCTTATGTTTTCAATTATGAAAGGCCGTATTTGTTCATGCTATATCATTTCAAATGTCATGAACTCTCCACGTAATTTATGTATACTCATAACCTTGATTCCATGAGTTTCCAACACGAAAGAAAGCACATGATGAATTATAATTGTTCTAAATTGATGATTTCTTAATGATCCTATGCTACATGAAACTATGCAATGATTCACATGATGAACTATGATATGAACTATATATGACACCATGGCATATAAGCCATTTTATCACATAAATGTTGAAGTATTATTGATTACCGAGAAGGTGTTAGTCCATGTGCAGGCGCATGAAACTACGTATGCCAACATAGGATAAGGATCGTTCTGTCGGTTCGAGCGATTCCTTCATGTTACCTCATTAAGGGTTTTAATATGGATACAAATCTCATGTTATGTATGTCTCATCACCTCGACAAGGTGTGATATGGCTTAGCCGATCGGGCCGAGATCAAACTCAATGTGCTCACATGGTGGATTATATGTTATTTAAGAAACTCTCATAAAATGATTTACTTATAATTAATGATTTTCATGTTCAATTATTCTTATGTTTCAGTTACAAGTTCCTTTCATGACTAATATTTATTGATTTAGGCTGCCAATTCCCTCATGCACCCCTTACATTTATTTTATTCAGTCATTTTACATACGAGTACTTTTTCACAGTACTTAAGTAATTTTTGTCGGGGTGCATTTCACGATGTAGGTACAAATATTCAGGAAACAAGACTCCATATTAGGATCTTCACACACATCTGCTTTGGTGAGCCCCACTTGCTATCTGGGGTGTTATCCTTTATTCAACTTATGTAATAGTTTTGGGTATGCCGAGGCCTTGTCCCGTTAAACATTTTGACTCATAATTTTGTTAGAGGCTTCAAAGACCAGTATGCCATGTTAGTTTTGAAGATGTCTTCTTTAGCCCATTTTGGCTATATGTTTTACATTTTGAAAACTAATATAGTTATTCATTAATGGAACTTATAAAGGAATAGGATTTTCAGCATTTAATCTATCTTATGATTAATCTTTCCGCACAGTCTATGTCTTATGTTATGTTATGTCTTTAGTCTGCTCGATCAAGTTCAGGTATCGTGTGCTGGTCCGCCCAGGCCAAGGTTCGGGGCCTGACAATTTTTGTCCACTTTGATTTAATTGCTCCATAATTTCTTCTTCCTCTATGATATTAAGCCTTTGAGGAAAATTAGCTAACAAATCAACCTCCATTTTTACCTTTGCATAACTAGGCCTGGTTTGATTCTTTTGGGCCATATCAAGGATGAGAGGCTTCCCAACTGCTCATGCTACTGAAATCACAGCCTCCTTAGAGAAAAAATTTGGTGATAAATCAGGGAAGCCTATCCACACAAATGCTTTTGAAGTTTCAATCTTCGGGGTGAACCAAGTTTCCCGCTTCAATGGTCTCATCTGCCATTATCCATCGTGGACTTTCAAACAATATGCAGGCGTGGATAATATTTGTATATTATCTTCCAGTAGGATTAGATGAATCTATAGGTGACGATTCTCTATCAAACCTATGTTGCATTTTCCTTTGATATCACATTGACTGGGCACTACTTTCCTCAGTTCTCGAAGATCTGGATTCCATATGAAAATTTTCCCAATACTGCGTATGGTAGATTTTGTTAGACTGTCAATTGCTTCACCTCAGATAATTTCCAAGTGACTTGAGTTTCTCCATTGACGTAGACAACATGTTTCATTACAACTAGAGATTCCTGCATGGTTATGCATGTCATGCCCTGAACCTGGGCGTGGGTAGACGGGTTCCCGATACTTGAACTGGATCGAGCGAACGACATAACTGAATAGACGTAACGTGAAAATTGAGAATGTACGGAATATAAATATTAAATACTGAATTTCGGAATACTTCTTTAATTAGAAATGCTGAAATAGTTTAGAAACATAATTGTAGCCACCCATGGCTAAAATAATATCTCTCAACACTAACATGAATTACTAGTATAGTCTATAAAGCCTCCGATGTGAGTAGGAAAACTAAATCTTTACCGGGACAAGGCCCCAGCATTCTTTATTCTTCTAACAATACTTAAATAAAAGATAACTCCCTGAATGAAATGGGGCTCACCAATAAGCTGATACGAGCAATTCCTAACAAGCAGTCATGTTGCCCTAAGTCTCTACACCTGCACCGTGAAATGCGGTGCCCCAGCAAAAGGGAGGTAAGTACTGTGGACTAGTACTCATATGTAAAATTAACTGAAAGAATAAATAGTTGTGGGGTGCTCAGGGGAATGGGCAGCCTAAATACGTAAACATAAGACTTATCTGAATACTGAAAGCTAAACTGAAACTGAAACATAAGGATAATTGAAACTGTACATGAGGATCATAATCACCCCTTATCGAATATGGGGAAAATCACATGTTCATCTGAGTTCATTAACTGTGGCCTTTGGCCTAATTATAAGTGCACAATTCTATGTCCTCAGGCCTAAGTATAAGCATGCAAAATCTGTGGTCTCGGATCCAAGTATACATATACATAAATTGTGGCCTCTGGCCCAAACACATATGCTCATCATTTTGTAATTTATATCATGATTTTGAAAATCATAGAGTCATCATACTGTAGTTCTAACTTGGATATTGAGCATTACTATTAGAGACACTGAATCATGGAGTATTCATGAAGCTTAGAGTATTAACTGTTCAAAGACATTTCGTGGTTCATGACTGAAACTCATGGAATATTAAAAATGCACAGATTACATGTTCAGTTCACGATGTTCAGAATGACATGCATGAATGAACTACAAGGCTATATCACCTAAAGTATAGAAACTCTGAAACTGTTCATGAAACTAGGGCATAACTCTACTGTTAATGCTAATTTCAAACAATCATGACTGAATGAGGTGTGGGGAAGAACAATTATGTTCCTGCACGTAGAGAGTTAGCCTTACAAACCCGTAATCGCTCTAATCTAACGCACTAAACTGTTTCTCTGACGAAGAACACCAAACCCCTAGCTTTGAGCTCTTGGGAAGCATTTGCCTTGGAAATCCTCATGTTACTAATTATGAATTAATATTAGAAACACTTAGGAATCGTTAGAGAAATCATACCTTAATGTGTGAGGATAAGAGAAGAATACATTGTCTAGGGCTTGAGAACAAAGTTAAATGAACTGTATTCTGAATATTCGTGTAAGTGTCATATTTTAGGCTGGCGCAGGAACTGGGGAAGCATGGGCCGCATGGGCCACTACAAGAATGCTCCATCACGAGGGCCAAGCTCATGATGGACAATGCGTCGTCTGGTTCATCGATAGCTGCTTGCCTGCTTTGAGCCATGCGCTGCATGGCCTGCCCTCTTTTCCACACTTAGCCAAAAATCCAACTTTTCTCCGGCGCCTTCCTAGCCATGCGGCGCGACCCCCAACGCGAGCTCCTTGCTAGCTTTGGGTCATATGTTGCATACCCCTCTCTGTGTCCGATACTTAGAAACTTTTCTTGCTCATTCGGTTCAGTCCTTAACTTGGGAGTACTAGGTGTTACAGTGCATGGTTTCAAAAACCTGCATATGTCGGGGCTAGGGGTTGTTCTAGTTGGTGGTTAGTCGTGTTTGGTAGTGTAGTGTATGAGGAGGGTTGAGCAACACCGATGGAGGTTGCTCGCCGGCCATGGTGGCCATATTTTGCCTGAAAAGATTAGGGCTTTGGTCTTTAGGGTTCAGGTTTGCTGGAGAGAATTTTATGCCCACTTTAGAGGTTCTTGTACTAATGACACCAAGTCCTGGGAGTGTATTTCCATTTCTGTGTTTTATGATTATGAAACCTACCGAGATCCTTTGTTATTTAGGCGACTACAAGGCCAACATGCACAAAATAAATTGTTATCTCGCCTGCAAAAGTGAATGGCATAATACATAAATAGGCCCTCAAATTTGGTCTCATTTTTTAAGTATGCCTTCCAACTTTAGGTGTGCACAAGTATGCACCTCAACTTGTCGCCACTTTATCAGTTGAACACGTTAACTTACAGATCATCTAGGCACCTCCAAAATTTATTGTCACGTCAGCGCCACGTCAACATTTGTGCTTATGTGTTCAACTTTTTACAAGTTGAGGTTCCTACTTGTGCACACCTAAAGTTAGAGGACATATTTAAAAAATGAGGCCAAGTTTGAGGGCCTATTTATGTATTATGCCAAAGTGAATCCTGCCATTCCTAGGATTAGGTGCCAACACCGAACATGAACCAACTAATAAGAGCAAGTTATTTACCTTGCAACAATTACCTATGACATTTGCATGTTTGTTAATCAACAACACTCAATTTTTAACACTATTTCAGAATCAACTTCTAACTTACTCCACCGAAATTGTAAAGATTCACATCCAAAGTTACAAATTTTAGTTGAAGTGTGCAGGACAAACTTCCGACATTTTTATTTGAATTTAGGACGTACACATTTGAAGTTTAAGTTGGTCTAACTTTAGATGATTGGAAAGCAAGCACAACATAATCGAGCTTAAAGTTTTCCCAAAATGGAAAAGAAAAAAGTTAATTGGTATCATGAGCCTTCAAGTCTATGGTTTCTACAAGTTTCAAAGCTTCTATCTCGGAGACGCCATTGATCATTAATCAAATAGTCAACTCACTAGATAATTGAGCTTAAAGTTCTCCCTAAAAATGAAAAAGAAAAAAGTCAATTGGTTCAGAGTTTCATACAAGTGTCGTTTGATCGTAATTTTTAAGTACACTAAAAGTTAAATCTTATATACATGTTTGAAGTTAATTGGTTAACCTGCTTAAATCAGACTAATTCGCCTATTTGCCACCATTTAATTAAGGGGCATATTTGAGACTCAATTAAAATTAAAAATATCAGAAGTTGCGGTGGAACCAAAAGAATAGCACAAAAATATCAATAAATCGAGAAATCCATCTTAAACCACAAATTTCACTCTCATATTGCAATGGTTGATTTGTCCTTTCGTCGTTCTGACAAGGTTCCTTTCGAAGACGCTATAAATCATTTGAGCCAAAGGTGTACACTCTTTTTCTTTTTCTTTTTCTAATCCTTTTATTTTTTGATGTGGTAAGATGAATAAGGACAAAAGAATTTCTGGACATTAGCCATCAAATGGCACAGAGTTTCACTGACATGGTTGCAATTGCTGATGGATACAATATCTGCCAAGACCACATATTCTTATTGACCTTCAATTGGACGAAAGGATAAAAAAAAATATTATTCCCTCCGTTTTAATCTAAGTATTTTTGTTTATCTAAACACTAAATTTAAGAATATAAAATAACTTTTGATATAATCTTTAATTAAAGAAATATGATATGCATCAAAGTGCATATTTTGTGATATTAAATATGTCATGTACAATGATATAGTTATAGAATTACGAAAAGTAAAAAAGAAATATTCTTTTTTAAATAGATTTTTTTTAAAATAAACTAAAAAGATAAGTAAATCACTTAAATTGAATCGGATGGTGAAATACTCTTGCTTTCGTGAATTTTATTCTTCTCTTTTTTGGTCCGAAGGATTAGCCTTATATTAGTTAAACTGCAAAAGTACAGGGAGCATTACAAGTTACAAAAGAGTTGAGGCTCGCAGAAGAGCTTAATCCAAATGTGTGTTCCAAAGACTCTACCATTATGAGTTTGATTCAATTAAAAATTGCGGTAGCTTAGAGTTAATCGATAAATATACTAAAAAGTTGACTATATATATTGAATCTGAATTAATTAGACTGATGAGCTTTGAGTACCAGATGATTAAAGCAGAAAACAAAAAAGTAGTTATCAAATAAACAAAAAAAGAAACATGCAGATGAAAATACGTTATTCCTTTTATTTCAATTTATGTGACACTAATTAGCTCAATACAAAGCTTAAGAAAGAACACAAGATTTCTAACACTCTTGGTCTTGAAACATGGAATAATATTCGTACGAAAATTTTGGAAGCTTCAGGTTTTAAACATATCATAATATTTGTGTAATAAATTAGAACTTTACAGTTAAAATTGTTTTCAAATATAGAATTTTTTTATTTATTTTTGGATCAGCCTATCAACGAAACAATATCATCAATACACTGAACCGGAGGGTGTATAGTATATGCATTGATAGGAAATCATAATAAGCATAATAGAGTTTAAGTTTTGTGCACTAACGATGTTAAAAATACTTACATAATCAGGTTACTTAAAAGATAATTACAGATAAATTTATTTAATATCATTGATTCATAATTTTTAATAAATGTTAGATAACTATTAATATAACATGTTACATTACAATGGTGTAAGAACTTCATTACGATGGGTAGGGTTGTTCACAGTTTTGGTTAAAACCAAAACCAAATCAAAAATTTAACCAAACCGAATAAAATAACCGACATTTGGTTTGGTTTGGTTTGGTTTTAAATTTGAAAAACCGATAATATTTGGTTTGGTTATGGTTATAGTAAAAAATAACCGAATAAATAACCGAACCAAACCGATAATTATATACATAAAATTTATAATTATTTATATGTATAATATTAGCTTTTCATAAATAATTAAAGATATTTTATACCTTTTAATTATTAATTTAATTTTGGTCTACTTATTTTTAAGGCCCGTGTCTTAAAAGAATATGTCCAACAATCCAAGCCCAACTCTAATAAGTCGTAAACATAAGGGTTGTTTGTATTTTGAAACCTCTATTTGACTTGTTCTTTTGAATCTAAACTGCGTTGCAAGTTTGGTCCACCTGATTTGCCAACAGCGTGTCTTTCCCTCAATATGCAGCAAAGTTCACCCTTGTGGGCCGTGAGGAAAAAAGAGCTTCATAACAAATTTGAAGAATGTAGAGAGAAAATATTTGAATTGTCACGGCTAGTCATAAACCGAAAAACCGAACCAAACCGACAATAACCAAACCGGTGGTTATTATTTTACTTGGTTTGGTTATGGTTTTAGACATTTAAAAACCGACTAAATTGGTTTGGTTATGGTTTTAACCAATAACCGACCCAAACCAAACCATGAACACCCCTAACGATGGGTTGAGTCCTAAAGATAAATTTAAATATTGATTTTTTAAAAAAAAAATATTTTTTTGTAGAAATTTACAACTGTGACGTCATTAAATAAGTACCGAAAAATATATTTCGAGCTAAAATGATCATCGAATCTAACTAGGCAAAATTAGATGAACATAGAAGCTTATTAGATGACTTTTGAAAGACAAAATAGAGTGAAACTGCTTTAATAGTCAATTACTATAAGTTGAGAGCATTCACACATTCTACTATGTAGAAATAATAGGCTAGTAATAGTAGCAGCAAACCACAGCCATAGAATGAGTGAGAGGCTATCTCTGATCCATAATCTCATCCACTGTCTTTTTCTCTCCATCCTATCTTCACTAAATACATGTGCTCCTGCATTCTCAACTGACCTGCTTGTGCTAGTGAATACATAACAATAATGGCTTCGGCTGCTCTATCAGTAGCCAATTCTTCTCTCCAGGTCACCAACAAAGGATCATTCTCAGAATTCTCAGGGCTGCGCACTTCATCTGCTGTTCCATTCGGAAGGAAATCTAACGATGACTTGCTCTCTCTCGTTGCTTTCCAGACCTCTGTCGTAAGTACTGCATTTGCAAATTGGACTGAATTTATATTACATTCATTATGTAAAGAATTTTATACTAAATTTACCTATTGTAGGGAGTTACCCGCCTTATTTTTCAGCCTACTAATTCTATAAGTAGTGGAGTTAGTTACCTGCAGTTATATCTTTTAATCAACCTGCAGCATAGCATGAATGTTACATGCATCTAAGTTTGAGTGATATTGAGATTCGTGGGCAACAATATATTTGTTCTAGAAACCAAAATAGTTACTAGTAAGAACAAATGTTTCTTTCAGTGTATTGGGAATCAAGAATTTCATATTTCTGATCATCTGTTCTTTCAGTGTTGCATACGTGTGTGTCTGTTTGAGTTTGTGTCTCGTTTCTCATCTTTTCCAATTGAAGATATTCAGTACTGATAAACAATTTCTTTGCATTGCTCATTCCAACATTAAAAGAGTTTGATTATTTGGGTTAAAAGTTGAAAATCTTTTTGCTGCAAGCTAGTGCTCGTTGGTATTTGAAAAGCTTAAAAGTTCTATTTCAACTAATTAATCACAAATTATTTGGAAGTGCAATTACCATGAATTGCGAAACTCTTGTTTATATGTTATTGCTTGGTGGTATTCACTTGGAATAAAACGTAGATTGGTGGAGGAAAGAACAAGAGGGGAGTAGTTGAGGCCAAATTGAAGGTAGCCATCAATGGATTTGGAAGAATTGGAAGGAATTTCTTGAGATGCTGGCATGGCAGGAAGGACTCTCCCCTTGATGTCATTGCCATCAATGACTCTGGCGGTGTCAAGCAAGCTTCTCACCTCCTCAAATACGACTCTACCCTCGGCATATTTGATGCTGACGTCAAGCCTGTTGGTACTGATGGCATCTCTGTCGATGGAAAGGTCATCAAAGTCGTCTCTGACCGTAACCCCATCAATCTCCCCTGGAAGTAAGTCCTTTTTTGCACTAATACAACATTGCAGTGATAGTAATGCGCTTTTGTTAAGAAAATAGTTTTGATAATGCTCAATACTATATAAGGAGACGACAGCCGTAAGTTCTATACTAACATAGTTACGTTGTCCAGGGATCTTGGCGTTGACTTGGTGATCGAAGGTACCGGAGTGTTTGTGGACAGAGAGGGTGCCGGGAAGCACATCCAAGCTGGAGCTAAGAAAGTGCTGATCACTGCCCCCGGGAAGGGTGACATTCCTACCTATGTCGTCGGTGTCAATGCCGACCTTTACAGCCCTGACGAGCCCATCATCAGCAATGCTTCTTGCACCACCAACTGTCTCGCTCCTTTTGTCAAAGTCCTTGACCAAAAATTCGGTAATATTTTTTCTCTCTATGTATATTTTATACAAGCATAATACTGCCTCTGTTTCAATTTATGTGACAATCTTTTCTTTTTAGTCAGTCTTAAAGAAATAACGTCTTTCTACATTTAGTAATAATATGACTTATAAATTCTTATTCTGTCCGTAATTAGATAATTAGAGCCACACAAATATCTATATATGACTTATTTTAGACCACAAGTTTCTTCAAAAATCTTTCATTCTTAAACTTCATGTCCAGTCAAACACCTTCACATAAATTGGGACGGAGAAAGTATTAACTTGCTTAGCAAAGAAGAAACTAGTCCGGTATGAATGGATTCAGAAAACTAATCTACAAGAATTTTCCTTGGCTAGGCATAATCAAGGGGACCATGACAACTACACACTCCTACACTGGTGACCAAAGGCTTCTTGATGCAAGCCACAGGGACCTTAGACGTGCAAGAGCTGCAGCTCTCAACATCGTGCCAACCTCAACTGGTGCAGCTAAGGCTGTGGCCCTTGTCCTCCCCAACCTCAAGGGGAAGCTCAACGGCATTGCCCTGCGTGTGCCCACCCCAAATGTCTCGGTGGTGGACCTCGTCGTTCAAGTATCCAAGAAGACATTCGCGGAGGAAGTGAATGCTGCATTCAGAGAGTCTGCTGACAATGAGCTTGCTGGAATTCTCTCCGTCTGTGATGAGCCCCTCGTTTCAGTCGACTTTAGGTGCTCTGATGTTTCATCAACTGTTGATGCTTCACTCACCATGGTCATGGGAGATGACATGGTTAAGGTTATTGCTTGGTATGACAATGAATGGGGTTACTCACAGAGGGTGGTTGATCTTGCTGACATTGTTGCCAACCAATGGAAATGAAGTATATGAACATGGTGTTATCTGTTAAATATTACTAGCTTAATTTTTTGCTTTATCTGTAGATTATATTACTTCCTTTTTCTGAAAATTGTAACGACAACCCAGACAGTCTTCTATCCTAAATTTGTGTAATCTTATCAATTAATTTCAAATAATGTTCCTTTTTCAAAACCAAAGGTAAATGTTCTTATTTCTACTTATAGAAAAAGCACCGACCGACCTGATAAGGAACATTAACAGGGAAGAAAAATATACATAAGTTTCACCATTCCATGTTATATATGTTGAAGACTAATTAAATTCAAGACAAGTGTCTCAGAAACAAGATTTTCCTTCCTATATTACATTTTACGTTAAAACGAATTAAAAACAAGTCCTCACAGATCACCATAAAAGTGGTAAAAATCTGGTGATTATATTATAATTATCATCAGATGCTGCATGCATGATTGAACTGCTCAGATCAATTTCCTATAGTCCGAACGGTGTGCCACTTGCCCACAAAATAATGAACGGTAGTTGAGAGTTTGTAGTTAATGTACAATCTAATTTTAGAATAGCAGTTTGTTTAAGTGTTCACTGGTGTCCATAATTGAACTTACGCTGTGATGTTTGATGCAATGATCATGAAGAAAGAGAGCCTACCACGAGTTCTCACAGCTTTTCTTGTATGAGTTGACTATAAGAGGGATCGAAATGTGATGTGTAATAGCTAAGGCCAATAATATGAGTCCTCAACTTAAATGATCCCAAAAGTGGGATTTTGACCCAACCCACAAAAACAAAAGGTACAAAAGTGCCTTTTGAGCACTAATTTTGTGTGCAATAGGGGTTTAATAAAACGCCGGACAGTCCCTTCACCACCCGATCGGTCCCCCCACCTTTTACGCCATTAACACCCAATTTCCGAGGTCCCACGTTCCAAAAGTGTCATTTTAGTGTTATTTTTTAACTCGAAAGTCAATATTCTCGGTATATTCAAGTCAAGGAACAAGTTTCGAAGCTTGGATTTCGGAATAAAGCGCCGCAGAACTCGATTTCAAAAACTCAAAAACAACATTTAATCTAGGTATTTTACTATGAATTTTCTAATTACACGGTTAAATATATTATTATCCTAAGCATGACTAATGTTTAATAGTCGCGGATTTCGGAAATAAAAAATTTACGCAATTTTTTTGTGCACAGTAGGGCTGTCCGCGCCAGCCCAGCCCCTTTTTTCGTTTTATTTTAATTTTTTATTTGTTAATTAATCTGATTAGTTAATTGTTAATTATTTATTAATGATCTGTTAATTTTAAATTATTTGTTAATTGTTTGATTATAGGAAAATATACTAATCTCCTAATAATATCTTTATTTGTTAATTATCTAATTGTTAATTTATTTATTTGTAAAATTGTTTAATCCATGTTAATTATTAATGTGCTAATTAGTTATCTAAGTATATGTGTTAATCTAATTTTATTCGCTAATTAGTTATCTAATTTTATTTGCTAATTAGTTATCTAATTTTATGTGTTAATTTGCTAATTAGTTATCTAATTAATTATCAATTGTTAATTAGAAATAGTTAATCCTTAATATTATATTTGGTAGTTAATTGTAGTTAGTATAATAATAAATTGACAATTATTAATTAGAAATTGATCCTTAGTTTAGGATTAAACAACATTAGTTTAGGATTAAAAATTTCATTAATATAATATTAGTTAATTGTAGTTAGTGTTATACCCCATTTAAACGGGTTAAATTAGAGTACAACATATTAGAGATTCCTAAGTTGCTTTATTTCAAGGAGTCGCCACCTAATTAGTTTTTAAGGTGAATTAGGACACCTAATTATTAACTAAGGTAAAGCTAACTAAACCCCGTTAATGGTCTGCTTAATTTAATTCTAGGTAAGAGTTCTAATTATCCTAAAGGGAAGGGATTAGGCATCCTCTAAGATCCGTTAACTACGATTTACCGGCAAAACTTAGGTTAATTAATTAAGGTTAAAATATAGCTTATAAATATTTCCAAACTTTTAAGGGAAAAATAATGTTGGTCAAAATAAGATTTACAAAAAATATAATAAAAGAAGACTTAAAAGGCTATTTTAAACAAGATTTATAAAGGTTGTTAACGAAAGAGTATAATAGTGCTATTTAAAATAATACTTATAGATATTGCTAAGGCTAAAAAAATGCAATTTAGAATAAGGCTTGTATCAAATATAATGATCTAGCATAAAAGGAAACTTCAAATGCCATTTACAATGAAACTTATAAATATTAGTAAGGCTTTAACTAAAAAAATGTTATTTAAAATAAGATTTGCATAAAATATATAAGTAGAAGAAAGTGAATTTATGCAGCGCTTTAGTAAATATTTGAGATAATAGTGGCGAGGTATTAATTGATTTTTGCATTTTAGGAATATAAACAAAAATACAAAATATAACTAATGAGTTTATCTTTTGTTAACTATGCTCAATTAGGAGGATATGTAATTAATTCAACTTACAATACCTAATTTCAGATATTTCATATCCATAATACGTTAAATCGCTAAGGCAATAAGGAAACGGACGGTAATCCTCTAATTCAAAGCACATGTTCTCATTATTGGGAAATTAATGATTCTAGTAATAGTGAATATTATAAATGATGTAAATAATTTTAAGGTAAATATTATAGACAATGTAAGTAATTTAGAAGCCTACGGAAATAACTACCAGTTTCCTTTTTTGATTAACTACCCGTTACACTAAACTAACCCACTAATTTACTAGAATTCATCTAAGTTAATAAAACAAACAAAGTAAGGGGGGTTAGTCAAGTAATACAAATTGAATGCACAAAATAAAGTAGAGGCATAAATAATTTAAATGGGCTGATGCAGTAATCAGGCCGATGTTGGGAGTGGGCTCAGCCCATTTTTTGGACTGCTAAGAACTGTTCACGCTATTGGGCCTTGGCCCAGAATTTCCATTTTTTTTCTTTTTTTTTTTGGTTTTTTTTTTGCTGCGGATTGGGCTGGGCAGAGATGGTTTTGTTGGGCTTTTAGCCCAACACCGAATATGGAAGAAGAACGAGTCCCTCGGACTCGTATGCGGTGGTCATGCAAAAAAATGAAAAGAAAAGGATTAGTATATACTCGATGAATAAGTTAAACATGTCAAATATAAATTCAAAAGAATCAGCAGATTAGGCATATTCTTGCAACATGATAACATATTAAGTTTTAGACGAATGCAGGATATGCACTAGCAATATAACGTAAGATAAGGGAAGGTTTAACACAACAAATTTCTTCTTTAAACAGACGCAACAATCATACCTAAAGGAAAAAGTCTACTCGCATAGAGATAGCTCGTCACAATGACCAAACAGAAAACACAAATATATATATAAAAAAAAATAACACAGATCCTTCTAACTTCCTAAGAGACAGTGACTCCAAGCATGGAAGAGTTCAATTGTTTTAGGCCGATAGCTAAGTTTACAGACTATTTCAGAACTATTTCAGAAACAAATATACACATCTGGTCAGGTTGCTTTAAGAATAGATATCAACTATTTCAGAACTCAGATTTCAATCAGAAATATCTTAAGAGGATAAAAGGAAACCAATTTATCCAAATTCGATCTTAGAAAGAAAACTGAATTGTTTCAAGTTTGAGAAAAGACTTATTATTTGGGAAAGAAAACAATAAAGGAATTAACTTGGACAATCATCAGGTATTCAATTTTATTTTAACCAATCTGGAACTTATGCAGGCAGGACCAGATGCTATGTTGGGTGAACTTTAAATAACCTTTTAGAAAAGATGCTATGCTTTAATATGCAATGTGTTTAAGACAACCAGGCAATTAGTCATACTAAACTTAGACATAAAGGCAGTTTTGACGAACTAAACATGACTCAGGCCAGCTACAGGATTGGACTTTCAGTCAAGTATATTTATACATCTGATATATTATGGCAACTACAGAGCCCCCTAAGCTTTATGCTTATTCAAGTTCACACATAAAGAAAGGACAGAGCTGAAAATACTGCACCTACTTCATAAAAGGGAATTCATGATATCTTAGGATCTTCCATACAAATATCCGACCTCACAGTCGCGTTTCTTATCAAAGAAAATAGAAAGGCCTAAGTCAGATATATATACGGACTGGTGTTGACGAACAGAGGCAGAATAAGGGTTTATAAAGATATATATGATCATTTTTTATGAAGGCATTCTGCATCTTAAGTTAACTGAGGTACCAAAACTAGATAAATGTCAAGTTGCTTGGGCAAACACACATGGGCAACTGCATTTCTTTTTCAAAATCAACAGGCAAATGCAAGACAAGAAACATGCTGGTACATTGAGACTCTCAGTTTTTTAAACCATAAGGCAGCATATGCTTGACCCTTAAGATGATGTAAATGGCTTATGAATGACTTAAAATACTTAGCACTTAATCATTTGGCCGAACAGAATCAACACTACCAATAATACTCTGAGAGTATACCAGAAAATATTCGCCTAATCCCAATACTAGATATTCAAATAAATGTACATCGACATCTGCCTTTATCCGACTTAACTGATCCCTGGTCTTGCTAAACGTGCTTTCAAATGCACATAACAGTTACCATCACACCCATGTAAGTAACCACAAAACGCATTTAAGAATACAAAACAACCTAAAACAGAGAAGGTAATGGCCACACACAACCTTAAAAACTGCTAATAACATGCTAACATTATTCAAACGACACAATGAGGGCCAAATTATCCACTAAAGGGTAAAACATACTAAACTTAAACTAAACAAAACTAAACCAGATTGATCTAAGCAGAATTGAAACAATATCTATCAATGCTATCATGTTACCTCACTAACAAACATGTAAAGCATACAAACACATAACACAAAACAGAAAATGCTCAATTCATAGATAAATAAATAAATAAAAGGGATGTTTACCGACTGAACAACAGAGAACACATATCGACACACGAAAGAAGAGAACATGCGAGTTAAGTAAAAAAGATAGGGTGATTACGGACCTTCTTCAGGTGCAGCGAAGTGAGGCTCGAGCCTCCAATATACCTCGAAACACTTCGAACCCGCCGAGTTATTTCCTCGAAACCAAACAGAACCAAATGCGAAAACAAAGAAAACGATTTAGATTTTTTTTTTTCGATATCAGACAATGCCACCACTGCTAAAATAAACTAATCTTTCTCGGGAATTCTCAAGTAGCTTAAACTTATGCTTTGTTTGGTTGAAAAGGAAAGGGAAAAAAAACAACTTGTTTCAATTTTTAGGGGTTTCTCGGCTAAACAGAATTCTTAATTTTTGAGGGGAATTTTCCGATCCGAAAACTTTTTCTCCTTTAAAAACGAACCCCAAGGCGACTATTTATAGGGGGAAAAAATAGGGTTTGCTAGGGCTTCACAAAATGGGCGGGATTGAACCCTTTTCAAACACAAAACGCTAAAACCCCCTTCTGTCATCGATCAGAAAACCAAAAGAAGAGACAAAAATCAATTAAAATCTTGTACCCTAGAGATGAAAAGGCTGATGAATAAGACAGGTTTACCTTCACAAAGGGACGAAAGCCGTTACATCTTTCAGGTCGCAAGCGGAGAAGGAACGAATAAGACAAAACTTCAACGTTTGAAAACTGACGCGGAGGGGTACAAACATTAATGCCTTCCCCAAAATGGCCATACAAGGCCTGGGGAAGGTGAAAGGCATCTGTTGCTTTGCTATTTTTTGCTAAAGATGAAAACAAAACAGAGAGGTGAGGAGCGTGTGCGGCGGAGAAAGAGGAGAAAATGGGAACCCTACTGGTTCCCTCTCTTTTGAAACGAAAACGGGTCGGCTGAGAATTAATGGACCGGATCTTGGGCTGGGTCGGTTTTTTAAAGATTTCTTATGGGCTGGTGCAAAAGTAGTATGGGTTGATTGGGTGCGGATTTGGGTTAGATGAATTAAAATATGGGCTGAATAACTTGGCTCCTGAATTTAAATAAAAAACCTATTTTAATTAATTATATGCTAATGTGTGTTAAAATATTACTTCATATAAAATATATGTAATTATCAATGCCCGGATAAAAAAAATAATAAAAAAAATAAGATTATAAAACGTCGTAATAACCGTGCGACAATATTTTAAAAGTTCAACAGTAAATAAAACGCTATTATTTGATTGCGCGAAAAAATGAATGCGATGCGTGTGCATAAGTTGGCAAAAATGCTGAAATGCGAATTATAATAATACTGGTAATAATAATAATAGTTCTATTTTAGGAAGCGTCCATTTATTAAGGAGATCCAATTCTTGAGGTGTATCATATTCCTCTTTTTTACTGTTTTTAACAGTTCTTTTTCGATTTATAAAATTCATGGTATGAAATCGTTGAATTACATCACCTATTACTACTGAAACACCATGGCTCTGATACCACTACACGGCAGGATCGCGCCTCCACATAATGACATCTGGGTAACAATATAGTTTTACAAGGTTATCAACCCTAGCGATGGGGTTGTTCCGAACAGAACAAGTCCAAAAAAAATGCCCTAAAACGCCATCCTCGGCTAAGCGGGCCAACTACAGGACCTCCGCCTGGTCTGAACAGTCCGCCTGGGTCAGTCTCTACCTAACCTTTAACATCATGTTTTGGCATTGATCATGATGCATTAAAGCATTATTACCATGATCTCAGTAGTCTAGTGTGACGTAATTCAACGGAGTATTTAGCCTATAAGGCTAAACATGAATTGAATTGAAAAATAAAGTTAATTAACAGAAAAATAAAAATATACCTTAATAAAGAAAGTTGTGCTCAGCAGAAAAGATTTGTATCAACACACTTTTATTTATGTAAGAAAGATTTTTACAAGGGAGGGAGCTGGAGAGAGCTTGTGATTGGGTAGTCCAAGACTTGCCTTCTAACTTAGAAAGATGATCCTTATATAGCGGATCATGAATACAAACCAACAAAATTAAAAAGTAAATGGCCGACAATCTGATGGCCCAAATAAAAAGAAAGGCGGAAAGTAAATAGAAAAGTGGCCGAAAGTGGCCAAAAGTGGAAAATATAATTATTACAACTTTTAATAATTAAAGTTGCTTTATAAAAGCAGATTCCCTCTTTATAAAAGTAGTCGCCTAGTGGCGGGTCTCATCCCTCACTTCATTGATGTCTTGCCCTTGTCTTTTGTAGTGCTGGAAGATTCTTCCGATTGGCTAAGAAAATTCTATGAAGAAATACATATTAGATATTTCTTCAGAGAAGGTAATATTATTTTCCAAATCTATTATTTTTGGAGAAACATCAACCCATTCAGTATATAAACTTTTGAAGGGTTCTGGTAAAGTTTTTACAGTTGGACCATAATGGATCCACCATTGATAAAACCAATTTGGAATGCCCTGTTTATAAACATTGGCACATATTTTTATAAACCAAGAATGTTTTTTATTATCATTCTCGTATAAAAAAGCTTTATTAAAGCTTTCCACATAGTCCCAATAATTGAATTTAACTGGAACCTTTTGTTCTGGGTGGATATAATCCCTGTCCTTTAATGGACTTATTCCCCATTCATTTGGAGAAAAGATCTTTTTTATTATAATTTTTGAAAAGTTATAAACTTTCTTGGTATTAGCTGGATAAAAATGTTGAAATTCAGCTGATCTTGTATTAGAAAGGACCATTTCATAATGCATCCGATATTTATAAGTCGGAGTGGCGTATGACGCTGTATCAAAATACCTTTGCATTATTTTCCACGGTTCCTCCTTCCATTGGAGGTCATCATTCTCAAGGAGAATTATTAACTCTCGTTGAGTGTTTTATTCGTATGAATCTGTTATATCCCGTGTTTTCACACGTTTGGAAAAATTCGATAAATAATGGATTCTTGAGATACGAGGTCAAATTTGATATTTTGTTGAACGTAGGAGTTATGCATGAAAGTGTGGGACAAGGTTAAGGGTAATTTTGGAATTTTGGAAATTAGTTTCGGGAATTATAAAATACGATCCATAAGTTATTGGGCTCAAAAATTAAATTGTAAGTGAGGCCCAAAAAGGGGTGTATGGCCGGCCACATTAGGCCATGATCCAAGCCCAATTTTAGTTGGTCATGTGCTTGGTCATGTGACCAAGCACTTCAACTACATATACCATAGAAGACTTAAGAAATTAGAGATAAGAACAACAAAGAAAATAGAAGGAGAGAAAGAAGACCATTTCGGGTTTGAGGTGCAAAAATAGCCACCATAAATATTGTTCTAAAAATTCAATTCTTGTTGTTTTCCTACTAAGTCAAGGTTCCTTTGCATCTTGGTATAGTTGGTTTGGAGTAGGAAGCATTAGATTCCTCAAAGTGAACACAAGTTCAAGTGAAGAAGACTTGAAGAAAAGGTAAGAATTTCTACCTTTTTATTGTGTTATGAAGTTTTGATTGTGTTGTAGTATATAGAAATGTGTTGATTGTATGGAAAAATGGAAGTTTGAAATGTGGGTTTGGTATATGGCTTGTAGCCGTGTGTATATATATGTTGTATAGCCAAGTTGTGTTGAATTTATGTTATATTCTAGTTGTAATTGTGATGAAATGCATATGGGAATTGAAAGTTGGATGAATTTAGTTGATATGGAAAAATAAGCATATGGCCGTGTGGTATATTTGGCTTGGGAATGAAATGGATTAAGTTGTTTAGTGTATTGGAGTGTTGTTGTAATGCTTGGCATGGAAATGAAGTTAGAATGATATAAGTTTGTATTGAATTGGAATGTAAACACTTATGTCGTTTTAGTATGATTTTCCGACATTAAGGAAATGAAGTTGTTTGGTTGTGAATTAAGATGATCATTGATGAATTTGGAAGTTGGAAACTTGTTATGAAGTTGTATGCCAAAGATTTGGTGTTTTGCATAAGTTATGATTTTGGCGGAAAGTTGTATATTATGTATATCGAGTGTATATCTTAAGGAAAATGATATGAAATGTCTCTAAATCTATATTGTGATGATCTTGAGTGATAATGGATGTGAAATCATGATGTTATTTCGAAAGTTTGGGTTGAATTGAAGATTATGTCAACTTGTGAGAAAAATGACTAGTTGAAGGATATTTGTGTTTTTAATGTTCATTGTTGATATTGTTGTTGTCGTTTGGGTTGTTGTTGATGATTTATAGCCGAGTTGAATTCTCGGGGTGCTATATGTATAGGGGAAGTGCTGCCGAAATTTCGGTAGCCAAATATGCATTAAGTTGGAACTTTGGTATTCATAGCTTACAATTGGTAAACTTGACCAATTGCAGTTTTTTGACGAAACGGGAAGTGAGTTTGGAAAGGCTTAAGGAGCGTGAAAGGTATGTAAAGCAAACCCAATTCTTCCCTTGGCATGCCCCTAGTGTGTTAGGGTCGGATCCGGGCCTCGAAGGACCTCTTGGCCCTCGGAATCCGCAAGACAAAATTTCAGTTTTTCCTTCAGTAGAATTGAACCATTTTGATACGCTTTTTCTGAAATTATGCAATTTTGCTCTAAATGATTCAGAAAGTCATAGAATGTCTGTATAACCTTTTTAGGTGATACTATATGCTTAGAGGGCACAATTTGAGCCCGCCGTCTTGTTTGTCCCAAGGCGGGCCCGCTATTTACGGTTTTGCCCCTAATATGCTAAAGCTTTCTTTTTAAGCGATTTTTGAAAGAAATGTTTTAATTACCCTACTAATCGCTTAACGAATATTATTTTAAATATTCTGTTAAATATTATAAATTATTTTGACACTCGGAATGACTTCGGGAAAGTTATACTTCTGTAATTTATTATGATATCCGAAATACATTTATTATGATTCCGTCCGACTCCATTTGATTTGTTTGTCTTTGCTACGCTTCATCGAGTCTTTGAAAACATTTATGATATTTTTAAATTGCATTAGTCTCTCACTACTCCATTCGTGGATGTCCCAATGTTTCCCACACTGAGCCCGGGCCAGGATATGTTGTCAAGCGTAATTCTCTGCATTGTTCGCCGCGTCCCGATGTGAGGGGGCAGGTATACGCGTACATGGGTCTGTGGAGTATGATGTGCCATGTCCGCCTATTCTGATCTGATCTGTTATGGCCATTTTGATATGACATTATATGATACGGGACCACGCCCCTTTTTCTGATTCCTCTGTATTGTGGCACCAGTGTCGGGAGGGTGACCACGTTCTGTCTGCCGAGTCCAGTGGCAGGGGCCGGATATGATATGACATATGTTTCTGTACACATTCTGTCTGTTTTGGGAAATATGCATTTGACACTCTGGATTTTGTACTCATTTTCTGTAACCATTATGATTTGACTTCTGTGATTCCGCTTTACATATTCAGTACATATTTCGTACTGACCCCCTTCCTTCGGGGGCTGCGTTTTCATGCCGCGCAGGTACAGACGACAGGTTCGCTGATCCACACGTTTAGGATCCCATTTCTGCTATTTTGGGGCGCTCTCTTCTTCAGAGCCCATCTTTTGGTACAGTCTGTCACTGCTATCTGGATATGTACTTTGTTCTGGGTATGACGGGGCCCTGTCCCGTCTTATGATTATGATATGTTCTGTAGAGGTCTGTGGATACATCTGTGTGGGTTCTGTACATATGTTTGGGATACGTTGTTCTATGATGGCCTTATCGGCCTATGTGTGCCAAGTCTGCTTTTCTGTTAAATTCTGTAGCGTCCACTGATACTATTATTATATTATTATTCTGTTAATATGCTAATTTGGGTATCGGGTACGTATAGGTGCCCAGCTCGGGCACTGGTCGCGGCCCACGGGGTTGGGTCGTGACAAAAGTGGTATCAGAGCGGTTCGTCCTCGGATTGTCCACAGACCGTGTCTAGTAGAGTCTTGTTTATCGGTGTGTTGTGCACCACACCTATAAACAGGAGGCTACAGGGCATTTAGGATACTACCCTTCTTTCTGTCTTAGATCGTGCGATAGAGCTGTGTTATCAGGATGACCCCTCCCTAACGAGTGGCTATATTTGCAGATATGCCTCCAAAAAAGGCAACAACGGCCCAAAAGGCCAAGTCAGCAGCCTTGGGAGAGACTAGCCGGGTCCAGAGGATTACCAGGGCCCAGGCACATATTGCTCCGGAGACTTTGCCCCAGACAGAGGGTTCTTCTACACCGCCACTCGTGGAGGAGATAGGGGCAGCCGTAGCTGCAGATCGGTGGGCGGCTCCACCGCCAGCTCCCGCAGTTCCAGTACCTGAGCCTCCAGCTCCACGACCAGGCACTGAGGATCAGTCTATGAGGGAGGCAGTCCAGTTGCTGACGAGACTTGTGGCAGGGCAGGTTCAGGGGCATGGACTGGGAGGTGACCGGGCAGTCAGGCGTGATAGTTCGAGAGCCCGTGAGTTTTTGACTTGTAGTCCTCCAGAGTTCTTCGGGACAAAGCCCGAGGAGGATCCTGAGGAGTTTATCAGGAAGATGCGGCGCACTCTAGATTTGATTAATGCTTCCGAGACAGAGTCAGTCGCGTTAGCTTCGTACCGGTTATATGATGTGGCGGCAAACTGGTACGAGTCATGGGGGCTATCCAGAGGGGACGGCGCTCCCCCAGCGGTTTGGGGCGATTTTTCTCAGGCATTTCTTGGACATTCTGCCCCCAGAGTTGCGACGAGCCAGATCTGATAGATTCTTATTATTGAGGCAAAAGGGCCGCAGTGTCCGGGACTATAGTTTGGAGTTTGATTCCTTGGCCCGATATGCACCTACTGTGGTGACTACTATGGCAGACCGGATGCACAGATATATTGTGGGGCTGGACCGATATTTTGTTGATAGCTGTTTAGTATTGGCTGCTCAGCCCGGTATGGACATTGCCCGTATTCAGGCCCACGCCCAGGGCATGGAGGATCGGGGCAGAGGGGGACACCAGCCTGACAGGGGCCAGGATCGGAGACAGCCCAAGAGGGCCAGGTCATCTGGTGATTTTCGGGGCAGACAACCGCAGCAGCCTAGCAGATTTTCATCTCAGCCGGCGCAGAGCGCACCTCCCCAGTCTACAGGTCGCAGATTTGATAGCCCAGGGTATTCAGGAGCAGGCCAGAGCTCAAGGGCTTCAGGTTCACGGACAGATAGGGGTTCTGGTCAGATGAGGCCACCCAGGGTTCAGTGTTCTTTTTGCGGCAGATACCCTACGGGAGAGTGCTACAGAGCCACCGGTGCATGCTTTTCTTGTGGTCGTCAGGGCCATTCTGTGAGAGATTGCCCGTATAAGGGTAGTTCGGGTGGTGCAGCGCAGCCTACCGGATCAGTCGCTGGGTCTTCATCGTCGTCAGTGGCTATGCGCCCTACGGGGCAGGGTTTTCCAGCACCAGCAGGTCGCGGCAGAGGCCGTGGTGGAGCTTCTGGTATTAACGGTCCTTCGAACCGCATTTATGCTTTGGCCAGTCGCCAGGATCAGGAGGAATCTCCTAATGTCGTTACAGGTACTTTATTGGTCTTCTCTCGGTCTGTGTATGCATTAATTGATCCAGGTTCGACTTTATCATATATTTCACCCCTTGTTGCTGGAAAAATTGGTATTATGTCTGAACCTATAGAGCCATTTGAGGTAGCCACACCGATCGGGGACTTTATTGTAGCGAAACAAGTATATAAAGATTGTTCCGTAATTGTTTGTGACCGTGACACTAAGGCAGATCTGGTAGAGTTAGATATGACTGAATTTGATGTTATTATGGGTATGGATTGGCTAGCTTCCTGTTACGCTAATGTTGACTGCCAGAATAAGGTGGTTCGCTTCCAGTTTCCCGGGGAGCCAGCTATAGAATGGGCTGGTAATACAGCATCGCCGAAAGGTAAGTTTATTTCATACCTTAAGGCAAAGAAAATGATTAGAAAGGGTTATATCTATCATCTGGTACGGGTACAAGACTTGGACGCAGAGACGCCGACACTTCGGTCAGTCCCCGTGATTAATGAGTTTCCAGATGTTTTCCCCGACGAGCTTCCAGGTCTTCCTCCAGAGCGGGAGATAGACTTCTCTATTGACTTACTCCCAGACACTCAGCCTATCTCTATTCCTCCGTATAGAATGGCGCCTGCAGAGTTAAAGGAGTTGAAGGAGCAGCTGAAAGATTTGTTGGATAAGGGCTTCATCAGACCCAGTACTTCGCCTTGGGGAGCCCCGGTATTATTTGTGCGTAAGAAGGACGGGTCGCTGCGTATGTGTATTGATTATCGGCAGCTGAATAAGGTAACTATAAAGAATAAATACCCCCTCCCCAGGATTGATGATTTGTTTGATCAGCTGCAGGGCGCTAAGTGTTTTTCGAAGATAGATCTTCGATCCGGTTACTACCAGGTACGAGTACGAGAGGCCGATGTCCCTAAGACAGCTTTCCGAACCCGATATGGGCATTATGAGTTCAGGGTTATGTCTTTTGGGCTTACTAATGCCCCCGCAGTATTCATGAATTTGATGAACCGGGTATTCAGGCCATTCTTGGATATGTTTGTAATTGTATTCATTGATGATATCCTGGTTTATTCTCGGTCTGAGGCGGAGCACGCAGATCATTTGAGATCGGTATTAGGGGTACTCCGGCATCAGAAATTATATGCAAAATTTTCTAAGTGTGAATTCTGGCTGTCTTCAGTGGCTTTCTTGGGGCATATTATTGCAGCTGATAGTGTCCAGGTGGACACACAGAAGATTGAGGCCGTGAAGAATTGGCCCAGACCTACGACGCCCACAGAGGTACGCAGTTTCCTGGGGTTAGCAGGTTATTACAGGAGGTTTGTGGAGAAGTTTGCTTCGATTTCAGCGCCTTTGACAAGGCTGACTCAGAAGGGAGCTAAGTTCCAGTGGTCTGACGCTTGTGAACGGAGCTTCCAGTTGCTGAAGGAGAAGCTGACTACAGCCCCAGTTCTGACTCTTCCAGAGGGACCGGACGGGTATGTTATTTATTGTGACGCTTCTGGCATGGGGTTGGGCTGTGTATTGATGCAGCACGGCAGAGTTATAGCGTATGCTTCCCGACAGCTCAAAAAGCATGAGAAGAATTATCCTACCCACGATCTGGAGCTCGCAGCGGTGATTCATGCTCTGAAGATATGGAGACACTATTTATATGGCGTTCATGTGGATATCTATACTGATCATAAGAGTCTCCAGTATATTTTCAGACAGAGAGAGCTTAATTTGCGGCAGCGGAGGTGGCTGGAGCTTCTGAAAGATTATGACGTGGATATTCTGTATCATCCGGGTAAGGCTAATGTTGTTGCTGATGCGCTCAGTCGGAAGTCTATGGGCAGTTTGGCCGACTTACAGCCAGACAGGAGAGAGATAGCACGTGATATTCAGCAGTTGGCTAGTCTCGGGGTTCGTCTGGCCGATTCTGGAGATACACGGATTTCTGTTCGAGGGGTTTCTAAGTCATCCATCAGGGACGATATTAAGCGGCATCAGTTCGAGGATCCTGTCTTAGCTCGGTACAGGGACACAGCCTATGATAAGGAGAGGACTCCGTTCGAGTTTTCACCGGACGGCACTATGTTATATAGAGGCAGGTTGTGTGTACCTGATATTGCAGGCCTTCGGCAGCAGGTCATGAGCGAGGCACATTATGCTCGCTATTCGGTCCATCCTGGGTCTACGAAGATGTACCATGATCTTCGATGCTTATACTGGTGGGACGGTATGAAGCGGGATATTGCAGAGTTCGTCGCCCAGTGTCCTAATTGCCAGCAGGTCAAGATTGAGCATCAGAAGCCGGGTGGACTGTTGCAGGAAATGGAAATCCCGACTTGGAAGTGGGAGGTTATTAATATGGACTTCATTACAGGTTTTCCTCGCACTCTACGGAAGTATGATTCCATCTGGGTCGTTGTGGATAGGCTGACGAAATCAGCCCACTTTCTTCCCGTCAGGACTACTTATTCCGCCGAGGATTATGCCAGGATCTATATTAGAGAGATTGTGAAGCTTCACGGAGTTCCTCTATCTATTATTTCTGACAGAGGCGCCCAGTTTACGGCGCATTTCTGGAGGTCTTTTCAGGAGGGTCTAGGGACTCAGGTGAGTCTGAGCACAGCCTTTCATCCTCAGAGCGACGGACAGGACGAGCACACTATACAGACGCTGGAGGATATGTTGCGGGCCTGCGTTATTGATTACAGAGGCAGCTGGGATGATCACTTGCCGTTGATTGAGTTTGCATATAATAACAGTTACCATTCTAGCATCCAGATGGCTCCGTACGAGGCTTTATATGGCAGGAAGTGCAGATCGCCGATCGGCTGGTTTGATATTGGCGAGACAGAGTTGATTGGCCCAGATATGGTCCAGCAGGCCGTGGACAAGGTGAAACTTATTCGAGAGCGACTGTTGGCAGCCCAGAGTCGACAGAAGTCATACGCGGATAAACGGCGTCGACCGTTGGAGTTTCAGGTAGGCGATTGGGTATTTCTGAAGGTATCGCCTATGAAAGGCGTGATGCGGTTCGGCAGAAAGGGTAAGCTCAGTCCGCGTTATATTGGGCCTTATCAGATTGTTCGGAAGGTTGGAAATGTCGCCTATGAGTTAGATTTGCCATCTGATTTGGAAGCGGTACATCCGGTGTTCCATGTCTCTATGCTCCGCAGATGCATTGGTGACCCTTCCAGAATTTTCCCTGCGAATGATATTCAGGTGTCGGAGAAACTATCGTACGAGGAGCAGCCCGTATCTATTTTGGATCGTTAGGTAAGGAGGCTCCGGAATAAAGATGTAGCCTCTGTTAAGGTACTGTGGCGGAACGAGAATAGGGAGGAAATGACATGGGAGGCCGAAGAGGAAATGAAGAAGAAATATCCTCATCTGTTCCCTATGCCCACAGGTAACCTTAAATTCCTGCTTAATTTCATTTCAATATCAATCGTATGTCACATGTGTCGTTTATAAGCATGAACTCCCCCAAAGTATTTTCCATCCCTATAAGATTAATTTTACATTCGAGGACGAATGTTCTAAAGGGGGGGGGGGAGGATGTTATATCCCGTGTTTTCACACGTTTGGAAAAATTCGATAAATAATGGATTCTTGAGATACGAGGTCAAATTTGATATTTTGTTGAACGTAGGAGTTATGCATGAAAGTGTGGGACAAGGTTAAGGGTAATTTTGGAATTTTGGAAATTAGTTTCGGGAATTATAAAATACGATCCATAAGTTATTGGGCTCAAAAATTAAATTGTAAGTGAGGCCCAAAAAGGGGTGTATGGCCGGCCACATTAGGCCATGATCCAAGCCCAATTTTAGTTGGTCATGTGCTTGGTCATGTGACCAAGCACTTCAACTACATATACCATAGAAGACTTAAGAAATTAGAGATAAGAACAACAAAGAAAATAGAAGGAGAGAAAGAAGACCATTTCGGGTTTGAGGTGCAAAAATAGCCACCATAAATATTGTTCTAAAAATTCAATTCTTGTTGTTTTCCTACTAAGTCAAGGTTCCTTTGCATCTTGGTATAGTTGGTTTGGAGTAGGAAGCATTAGATTCCTCAAAGTGAACACAAGTTCAAGTGAAGAAGACTTGAAGAAAAGGTAAGAATTTCTACCTTTTTATTGTGTTATGAAGTTTTGATTGTGTTGTAGTATATAGAAATGTGTTGATTGTATGGAAAAATGGAAGTTTGAAATGTGGGTTTGGTATATGGCTTGTAGCCGTGTGTATATATATGTTGTATAGCCAAGTTGTGTTGAATTTATGTTATATTCTAGTTGTAATTGTGATGAAATGCATATGGGAATTGAAAGTTGGATGAATTTAGTTGATATGGAAAAATAAGCATATGGCCGTGTGGTATATTTGGCTTGGGAATGAAATGGATTAAGTTGTTTAGTGTATTGGAGTGTTGTTGTAATGCTTGGCATGGAAATGAAGTTAGAATGATATAAGTTTGTATTGAATTGGAATGTAAACACTTATGTCGTTTTAGTATGATTTTCCGACATTAAGGAAATGAAGTTGTTTGGTTGTGAATTAAGATGATCATTGATGAATTTGGAAGTTGGAAACTTGTTATGAAGTTGTATGCCAAAGATTTGGTGTTTTGCATAAGTTATGATTTTGGCGGAAAGTTGTATATTATGTATATCGAGTGTATATCTTAAGGAAAATGATATGAAATGTCTCTAAATCTATATTGTGATGATCTTGAGTGATAATGGATGTGAAATCATGATGTTATTTCGAAAGTTTGGGTTGAATTGAAGATTATGTCAACTTGTGAGAAAAATGACTAGTTGAAGGATATTTGTGTTTTTAATGTTCATTGTTGATATTGTTGTTGTCGTTTGGGTTGTTGTTGATGATTTATAGCCGAGTTGAATTCTCGGGGTGCTATATGTATAGGGGAAGTGCTGCCGAAATTTCGGTAGCCAAATATGCATTAAGTTGGAACTTTGGTATTCATAGCTTACAATTGGTAAACTTGACCAATTGCAGTTTTTTGACGAAACGGGAAGTGAGTTTGGAAAGGCTTAAGGAGCGTGAAAGGTATGTAAAGCAAACTCAATTCTTCCCTTGGCATGCCCCTAGTGTGTTAGGGTCGGATCCGGGCCTCGAAGGACCTCTTGGCCCTCGGAATCCGCAAGACAAAATTTCAGTTTTTCCTTCAGTAGAATTGAACCATTTTGATACGCTTTTTCTGAAATTATGCAATTTTGCTCTAAATGATTCAGAAAGTCATAGAATGTCTGTATAACCTTTTTAGGTGATACTATATGCTTAGAGGGCACAATTTGAGCCCGCCGTCTTGTTTGTCCCAAGGCGGGCCCGCTATTTACGGTTTTGCCCCTAATATGCTAAAGCTTTCTTTTTAAGCGATTTTTGAAAGAAATGTTTTAATTACCCTACTAATCGCTTAACGAATATTATTTTAAATATTCTGTTAAATATTATAAATTATTTTGACACTCGGAATGACTTCGGGAAAGTTATACTTCTGTAATTTATTATGATATCCGAAATACATTTATTATGATTCCGTCCGACTCCATTTGATTTGTTTGTCTTTGCTACGCTTCATCGAGTCTTTGAAAACATTTATGATATTTTTAAATTGCATTAGTCTCTCACTACTCCATTCGTGGATGTCCCAATGTTTCCCACACTGAGCCCGGGCCAGGATATGTTGTCAAGCGTAATTCTCTGCATTGTTCGCCGCGTCCCGATGTGAGGGGGCAGGTATATGCGTACATGGGTCTGTGGAGTATGATGTGTCATGTCCGCCTATTCTGATCTGATCTGTTATGGCCATTTTGATATGACATTATATGATACGGGACCACGCCCCTTTTTCTGATTCCTCTGTATTGTGGCACCAGTGTCGGGAGGGTGACCACGTTCTGTCTGCCGAGTCCAGTGGCAGGGGCCGGATATGATATGACATATGTTTCTGTACACATTCTGTCTGTTTTGGGAAATATGCATTTGACACTCTGGATTTTGTACTCATTTTCTGTAACCATTATGATTTGACTTCTGTGATTCCGCTTTACATATTCAGTACATATTTCGTACTGACCCCCTTCCTTCGGGGGCTGCGTTTTCATGCCGCGCAGGTACAGACGACAGGTTCGCTGATCCACACGTTTAGGATCCCATTTCTGCTATTTTGGGGCGCTCTCTTCTTCAGAGCCCATCTTTTGGTACAGTCTGTCACTGCTATCTGGATATGTACTTTGTTCTGGGTATGACGGGGCTCTGTCCCGTCTTATGATTATGATATGTTCTGTAGAGGTCTGTGGATACATCTGTGTGGGTTCTGTACATATGTTTGGGATACTTTGTTCTATGATGGCCTTATCGGCCTATGTGTGCCAAGTCTGCTTTTCTGTTAAATTCTGTAGCGTCCACTGATACTATTATTATATTATTATTCTGTTAATATGCTAATTTGGGTATCGGGTACGTATAGGTGCCCAGCTCGGGCACTGGTCGCGGGGTTGGGTCGTGACAGAATCAGTGTCCCCATTATCATCGATGATGAGAGCATTGGAATATGATGGAGGCATATTATCCCCATTCTTTTGTGCTTCTATGAAAGCCAAATATTCAGCATAAGTAATTTGCTTCTGGGTATTACCAGAAGTTCCTGCAATATTTTCGGCTATTAGCCTTCTGTTGCCCATTTGAGCAAGAACAGTACCTCTGCTTGTTCCTTTTTGTCCTCTTCCCCTTCCTCTATTAGAGGGAGGTGTCAATATTGGTCTCATCCTGCAAATATGGAAATAATGGTTATGAACTCAAATATTCTCTAGTGACAAAATCAGTGAGACTATTATCTGATCCTTTTTTATAATGAATTTCAAAATCAAATGGTGCTAAAAGAGCTTGCCATCTAGCAAACATTTGTTTAGAAACGTCATGTTTGCAATCTTTATTAAACATAAATTTGGCTGCTTGACAGTCAGTTTTTATTAAAAACTTTTGATTATATAAATCACCTTGAAATTTAAGAACACATTTTACTATAGCAAGAATTTCTTTTGCTATAGTAGCATAGTTCTTTTGGCTATTATTCCATTTTCCAGAATAAAACTGGACCAAATATTCTTGTTTATTAATTGGAGAAAGTTGTTTAAGAATTCCTCCATAGCCAATATCAGAGGCATCAGTTTCAATAATTTTTTGCCAGTTAGGATTGGCTAAAGCAAGACAAGGAAGATTATTAACTTTCTCTTTGATTTTTTGAACTGCTTGCGTATGAGCATCAGTCCAGGGTTTTGGAATCTTTTTTAGTCTATCATATAAAATAGTTGTATCCTTGGCCAAATCTTTATAAAATGGTGAAATATAATTTAAGCTTCCAAGAAATCTTTGGAGCTGAGTTTTATCAGTAATAATATCAGGAAATTTTGAAGCAAATTCTATACTTCTACTGATAGGAACAATTTTTCCTTTCTCAATATTATGTCCAAGAAATCTGACTTTTGTTTGAAAAAGTGACATTTTTGGCTTAGATATAACCAAACCATTTTGAATAATAACTTTCTTGAATATATCAAGATGTTTGAAATGCATTTCAATAGTATTTGAAAATACCAAAATATCATCAATATAAACAATGATAAAGTTGCTATAAGCCATAAAAATATCATTCATAATCTTTTGAAATTCTGAAGGGGCATTCTTCAGTCCAAAAGGCATGACATTCCATTCAAATTGTCCTATTGGGACATTAAAAGCAGTTTTATATTTATCTGCTTCGGCTATTTGGATTTGCCAATATCCTGATTTTAAATCGAATTTAGAAAATATGATCGCATTATGAAGGCGATCTAATAGATCCTTTTTATTAGGAATAGGATATCTAATCCATTTTAAAACTTTATTAAGGGGTTTATAATTTATTACTAATCTTGGAACACCTCGTTCCTGTTCAACATGTTTATTAACATAAAAAGCTGTGCATGACCATGGAGATTTCGAAGGTCTTATTAGGCCTTTCTGTAAAAGAGAAGAAATCTCATTTTTACATAATTCCAAATATTCGGAATTCATTTGACATGGTCTTGCTTTAGTAGGAATATCTTTTTCAGAAAAAGATTGTTCATATGGAAGAGTGACAATATGTCTTTTCCTGTCCCAAAAAGCATTAGGATGATCATTACAAATTTGTAAAGAAAATTGATTTTTTATAAACTCAATTTTTTCCTGTAATTTAGGATTTTGTAAAATATCTTCAATCTAAAGAGTATAAATTTCTTGTTTAAGAAAATTGATTTGCTGATGTTTATTTATCAACTTCTCTTTAATTTCATTTAAAATTCTTGTAAAGGGTTCAGTTATAAACTGAAATTTAACTGGTTTTTCATCATAGGTTCCTATAAAACCTTTGTCATCCATCCATTGAATAGGAAATAGTTTATGTATGAATGGAGTCCCTAAAATCATTTGATTTGAAATATCTTTTACCAATACAAAGTTTTCAGGAATGCAAACCTTGTCTTGGCAAATATAAGCTTTGGGTAATTTATAAGTAATACCCATCTTTTGGCCACTAGCAGACCGTAAACTATGAGTAGTTTTTTGAAAATATTTTGAAGGAATTAATCCTTCTTGAATACAACTTAAATCTGCTCCACTATCAACTAGAGCAGTAAATTCTTTTTTGAAATTGTAATCTATCAAGAGAGTAATTTTTATAAAAAATTTAAAAGAAGTAACAGCTTCTAATTTTATTAGAAAATTAGAGCTGGGATTACTGCTTTCTCCTTCTTCCGTAGCAACTGTTTCTACGGTGTTATCAACTGGTGAATCTTCTACTGTATTATATACTGGTAGTGTTTCTATAATTTTTCCTTTCCCTTCTAATTGCGAGACCCGGTAATCAAGGGTGGTTTGGTGCCTCCTAAGGGTGGAAATTTCTTGTTTAAGGTTATAAACCTCTCTTTCTAAATCTTGAGTAGTTGCCGGTGTACTTATAATATTCCTGCGTTCTTGAAGGAGTTTTTTAACTCCAGCCATAGTATAAGGTCCTGTAGGTTCTCTAACTTCTACAGCAGTTGGTTCCTCTTGGGGCCGTTGTTCTGAACCTATTTGGTCTATAATTTGGGACCTAAGATTAGGATCCTTAATATATTTAAGGAGATCAAAGAGGTTATTACCATCTAAAAAATGGATACTATTTTCAGTAAATTGGGAGACAAGCTTATAGAACTCATCATCATCCTTGGGTTTAACACAAGGTTGCCCTAATTGGCATGGTTGACATTCTTCTTCTGAACTGGTTGAGATATAACTTTCTTCTCCTAATACCCTAATATCTTCATCCGAAGAAGGGTTTGAAGAACTATCATTTTCCTTACCAGAATCATTCTCTGGTTCTGGTTCTGAATTTAATAAAATCTTGTATAAAGATTCTCTAAGGTCATCATCTATGTTAAGTGCTTTAATCTTTTCCTTAACCTTGCAATTTTTATAAAAATGACCTACTCTGCCACACTTATAACAGGCTTTGGGATTTTTTGTTTTAATAAAATCCTTCTTTTCTTTAAAAGACTTTTTGCGCCTAGCCTTCTTTTGTAAGCGCTTTTCTTTCCATTGCTGGAAGTCTTTATACTTTTTCTTTTGCCTATGAGGCTTTTTTGAAGATTGGGGCACATCTAACCCAAACTGCCCACAAAATTCTCCTAATTGTTGTCTTTCATTAAGACCATGGCGCTTGATCTGTTGGTTAAGCTGTATCTCATTACATAAGGCTAAACCTTCCTGCATACAAGTACCAATTAAGTTTCCATAAGTATAAGCATCATAATTAATGCTTCTATCTCCTTTTCTAAGAGCTTTTCTAACTCTTTCTGCAAAAAGAGAAGGGAGCCCATCTATAAACTTGGACTTCCAGTGGGAGTCATTACTCTCTGGTAATTCCATAACCCTGCAAAGAAAAACATCTTTGTACCACCTAAATGAGGTTAGGGTCTTACATCTAAGGTTTTGAAGCATGGTTCGTATCGATTCACTATTATCGGACCATCTTCCTGAAAAATGTTCAACAATATTAATGACCAGTGTATAAACTGCATTTGCTACTGGTGCTTCATGACCAGGTTCCTGCTTAACAGCTCCTAAAATTGCATTTCGCTGTGCAGCAGTTAGATAATTATCCCTCCAACCTTTTAATTGGCCAGTGAAACCGGCTATAATCATATCTGCAATAACTCTTTCAGTATTTTTATGGACTTTGCAGATAGTGCTGTACATTAACATCCTATGAATAGTACAATAAATCTGACGTTCAGTATAACCGTCAATATTCCATTCATATATTTCCTTACCACTATAACTGTTGGAAATAACATGTTCATGCTCTTCTAATAAAACATCTTGAGGAGTTGGACGAGGATAGTAGTACATCCTCTGGGTAGGCTTGACAGCATAATATTCATCAATTTTATTAATATCTGATGCTATACGAGACTTATAATCAATATCAGATAAATATTTATCATCCTCTGCTATTAGAGGAGTAAGCTTTAAATTTTTAAACTTTTCATCTAAAAGGTTTTCTAATTCTGATATAGGTTTTAATTTGAAATCATGAATTTCAGGAGGAGGCTGTATACTGGGAGTAGCAACAACTTCTTTCTGTTTCCCTTTATCAGAAATAGATGCCTTATGAATATTAGCTAAAAGTTTATCAACTTTTTCATGAAGTGAAAATATTTGTTCACCTAAAATATTCATGTAAATATTAGAATAATTTTGTTGCCTTATTACCATATTAACATGTCTAGTAAATATAGGCAAGCCTTCATTTTCAATTAACTTTGAAAATGCTGAAAAGTGCAAAGTTTTATCATCTTTGCCTATTTGAAAAGATTGTTGCGGAGGAAACACTGTATGAATGATTTCTCCATTTGACAACTTATAATCTCTTTCTAAAACAGAGAGATAATTAGCAAAATATTTTGCCATAAACCAAGGCACAAAAGATATAATCTTATTTGCTTTGGTAAGATCTTTATAAAATTCTTCCTGAAAAACCATAGTTTCTTCAGGTTTAAAATTATCAAAAAACCATTTTCTAAATGGTTCCCATTTGGGAGTATAAAACTCTTTGCTGATTTGTAATCTTGCGGGTGATCCCCGACTAAAATCAAGATTTTGTTCCTGATCCATTAAAAATAGGAAAATCCATTTCTGACTCAGTCAATTCTGGGTCTTGAGTACCAGTTACAATATTATCCTGGTTAATTTTTAAATTACTAATTCTATTAGAATCAATATCTCTCATTTGAGAAGTAGAAGCTCTTGATGGAGTCTGCACAATATAATCAACAGGAGATATATAAGATCTGTTAGAAGATAAAGATCTAGGTATATTAGAACGAACACTATTATGTTCATTTTCTTCTAAAGTTTCTGGTTCATGGAACCTTAATCTAATTGTCCCATCTGGGGCTTGTTCAATTTCTGATATTTCAGTAGAGATATTTTGAGGAGGTGCTGCTCCCTCAATGACCCACTCTTTTGGGAATTCTATTTCTTCCCACTTGATAGGTCTTCTAGTTATAATATTGGATTTACCAAAATTAGTTTCTATTAAAACAGTCTCATTTTTGAAATCCATAATTTTACACATAGGATTCATAGTATATAATAATAATAATAATAATAATAATAATAATAATAATAATAAGTAGTAGTAGTAGTAGTAGTAGTAGTAACGGTAATAAAATAAAAGATAATAACAGTCGTGACTGCAATAGAATAATGAAATGTCGGTATTAATGAAAACTAATAATTATAGTAAAAAAAAGTGTAAATAATTATTTTTGACGTTTCCAAAAATACTAGAAGCGTAAATAGATATTTTGGAGGAAAGGTGGGACAAAATTGGGTGTCAACAGTTAGTATAAAAATTAATTAACAATTATTAATTAGAAATAGTTAATCCTTAGTTTAGGATTGAACATCCTTAGTTTAGAATTAAAAATATCATTAATGTAATATTAGTTAGTTAATTTTAGTTAGTATAATAATTAATTAACAATTATTAATTCACAAATTTAGATATTTAATATAATCTTCTGACTTCCGTTAAAAGATTAGTTAGTTAGTATAATTTTTTGATAAAGGATTACATAATTAATATTACATGTTATTGATTAATTAAAAATTATTAATACAGATACGACACCTCCATGGATCCCAACCTTCATTCGGGGCCCTTCGATCCATCAGTTCTTCATCTACAGGATAATCATAGGTCCCAGCTATTATGGGATGAGATGATAAATTCCAATATGTTGTTCCATCCCCGTAGGGTGGAACATGCGTGGAATCTTTTAGGGCTAGGCCCCCACATCCTTGCGTCTTAGGTATACTTTATCGAGGCGTTATCTATTATTGTGTCGCTGTTGGTCGAGTACAGCATGATAGCTCTTGTGACAGCCATAGTTGAGCGATGATGATCGGAGACCCACACATTTCATCTCCGCACTGGTGAGGCCACTAACACGCTTCAGGATGTGGAGGTCATGTATGGACTACAGGTAGATACACGCCCGTTATACATTGAAAAGCATCAGTCACCGCCGTCATATCGAGAGGAGTTGACTAGGCTAACTGATTACGTGCCTCAAGAGGGTGAGATATGGGTACAGACTCGGATGTCGATGGTTGCCCTCTGTACTCACTTGCGCCTCTTAGACATCGAGCATCCTATTACAAACGGTACACCTCAGGTGGATGTCGATCGTCGTGCCCGTATGTACATACTAATCATATTCTGGGGCATCCTATTCCCGAACACATCGGGTTCCCATGTGAGTTTAAAGTATTTGCTAGTTGTGGAGGATCTGGGTGAGTCGGCATGTTATAGCTAAGGTGTTGTTATTCAGGCTTACCTATATTGAGCATTATGTCGAGCGTCTATGGGCGATAAGAGGGATGTCTCTGGATTTCACGCGCTCCTCCAGGTAATATATTTAAGTGTGTGTAATTCTATTCTAAATATAGCTTTTTGAAACGGCGACTAATAAAATAATTTTTTAATGACCCTATCAGTTATGGGTATGGTCTAGGATAAGGCCTTTCCAACCCGTAGCTTCACAGCCTCAGCCTGACTTCATAGCTGAGAACATGATGGGAGGCGTAATCCGAGATGTGGATACGCACCACAGACTTCTTCCATTCAAGGATCAGCTAGATCGTATGACGGCAGACATGGTAAGTTTTTTTGATTTTACATTATTATCTTATTTTTTTTACTATTTTTATCTTTTATTGTTTACTAATTCATTTTTTTTTTTACAGTTTTTTATATGGAGGCCGTATGATCCGATTTTGGATCAGTTACCGGCGTTTTGTAGGACTGGTGTAACGACCCTCCCAGTCATTATGGAAAATATAGGATCACCCCACCAAATAGAACCTTTCCAAGGGTAGAACGAGCTAATAGAAACTCGATTGTATAAGTCTAAGAACTGAAAACTTGACTTGTGGTGATTGTTGCTTTATTGTGTTAAGTCCATCGGGGGGTGACGTAGGAAATTAGAACTCTATTAGGAATTTCGAGGCCACGGGTGAGTTCGTATGGTGTTTTTAAGTTTATGTGCATGTTTTGTTTGTGTTTGTGAGTCCTCGGATGAAATGTTGGGTGGTAGAGTTGAAAAACTGGAGAATTGCGAGCTTACTGGTTCAGGGGTACCGCTGCGGCGGAAGCATTACCGTTATGGCGGGACCGCTGTAGCGGCTAGCATCCCGCCTTAGCAGTCAGTCGTGTTCAATGTGTCTACTGTGGCGGGCGCTGGACCGCTATAGCGATGTCGCTATAGCGGGATAAGTCCCGCCATGGTGGAGGTCAGACTTAGCGTGGTCCGCTATGGCGGGAACTTGGCCGTTATAGCGAGACCGCTGCAGCGGTGATTTGACCGCCTGATGTGGCGTGATTTTACACCACAATCGATGCTTTTTAACTATAAGTTTTACTTGTTTTTAAGCAAGTCTATGTCATTTTACGTAGTTTTTGTCATGTTTCAGGTAATACGAGGTCCCTAGAGCCTAAGTGTGGAAAACAAGCAAAAAAGTTGCAAAACTGGAAATAACTGGAAGTTCTGGAAAATACCGTGGAAAAATACTCTGCGCGATCGCGCAGAGTACCCACGCGATCGCGCCCACGCGGGAATTTCACTCCACGCGTTCGCGCTGGAATGTAACACGACCGCGCCTACGCGCATTATTTATTTCACACGGTCGCGCAGTATCGATACGCGATCGCGATGAAGGGAGCAGGGGAGCTGACGTCGTCCACGCGATCGCGCAGACACATGGCGCGATCGCGTTGAAGAATTTTCGGCATTTTCGACCAGAACTCGGATTTTGACGATGTCTTCCATTCCAGTTCATATAAATAGAAAACTAGGGCAAAATATTAGATATCTTTGGCAGCTTGGAGGCTAGGGTTCCTACAAAAATGTTTTCTCTTCTTTTTAATCCTTGTTGATGGAAATCTCTTGGTGAAAATTAAGATTGATACTCTTGTTGTGCTTATTTATTCATTTGCATTGTTCTTAATCAAGTAAGTTTTTGCTATTTTAATTATTCTTGTTCATGAATGTTTTCAATGGAATAGCTAACCTTTAAACTCGCCCATTTACTTTGTTTGAAACTCGGAAAAGGAAGAACGGGGTTGGGATAGAATAATTAACATAAATTTGGGGCGTTAACCCTCATCTAATGGAAGTTGACCTAGGAATAGGCAATACCACTTGTAGCCATATTCGGGTGTTCTTAATGCTCCTAATTGCTTGAGGGGTCTTCAATTGGGTAGTCTAGTTAATCTTCGGAAGAAGTTAATTTAGAGTCATTATCCGAGGCTAAATAACATAAACTTGCTATTATTTATAATTCGTGAAATAGATTGGATCGTTACTTGAGAAGTAGTTTCCTTTATTCCATTCTTGTTGCCATTGATCAATTTACTTGCTTTCTAGATTAGAATTTATATTTCCATATTTTATCAAAACCTTATAAAAAAACCACCATTGATGCGTTCGGACATAGCTATTGTTAGTGATAATTCCTAATCTGCTTAAATCGCCTACATATTGTTCTCTGTGGGATTCGACCCCAACCTTGTTGGGTTACTATATTTGACAACGTCCGTGTTATACCATTAATAGGTGTAATTTGAGCGTATCAAATTTTGGCGCCGTTGCCGGGGGACAATTGGTGTATTTTGGCTAATCTAGGAAATAAGCTAACTTGCTTTGATCCGAACCTGTGAATATTTGTGTAGTTGTTATCTGTGTTTTTATTTTTCTTTAAAAAAAAAAATGGCATCTTGGAATGAAAATGGGTTTGATGGTTGTAATCCATAGTTTGATGACCCATGTCCATATTGTGGAGGACCCCACTTTTGGCAAGATTGTGAATATGTTCCCGGGAGAGAGATGTGTGCACCGTCTCATTCCTGTGATGAGAGTGTTTGTAATATATGTGGTGGTCAAGGTGGACATTGGGGTGATTGTCCCAATTATTTTGTTTCCCCTCCCCCAAGTTGTTCTAACGAAAATGCTAGTTGTGATTTTGAGTTTGACAGGGACAACAACATGACAAATGAAGGACAAAGTGCCGGACATGAAGGCATCATGGCAATGCTCCAAACATACTTAGATCGAGAAGCTAAAATAGAGGAAGAGCGAAAGCTCCTCCAACAATCCATTTTAAAAAATGGAGAAGCCATAAAAAGAATGAATGATTCATTTGAGGATGCCAGTTCCTCAATTGTCATGGAAGTGTCGACTCCTCAAAATGAAATGGTTGAAGAAGAGATTTCAAGTTTACAAGATGAACCCGAAAATTCTTGTGACCACGACGAGAGTTGTGAAATTGAAGAAATGGTTCAACTTGAAGAAAATGAGCTAAGTCATAAAGAAAAAATCTCCAATTCTCGAAAAGAGGAAATTGAGGAAATGTTGAATGGCATTATGGCGAGAAATGAAAAATATGGGAAGATTGTGGCCAATTGGTGGGAAGTAGTTCAAAATGGAGATGATGAAACTATCCAAAACATGGATTTCACCATGTTAGGATTTTTACAAGCTTTGGACGATTCTCACTATGAAGAAAAACTTGACAAAGTGGGTATTGTGAGCCAAGATTGGCTAATGAATCAAGCTCAACATCTTGAAGTCTATGGGCATCACCGTGAAGGCTTTTCACGGATGATGGAAGAATATCTAAAAATGCATGTTGAGCAAAGTCAAGAAGTAGAGCTACTTGAAATTGCTATCCGAGAATTGAAGACCGAGTTGAATGCAAAGATTGAGGCATGTGACGCTCAATATCAAAAGGCCATGGATAGTAGTTTTAAGTTGGTTTCCAATGAAGAAGTGGTCACTATTGATTTTCAAGAGCTAATGATAAATTACCAACCAACAAATCCAAAAATAGCTAATGATGCCGAGATTGAAGAAATGATACTAGAGTTGCATAGAAAAGTTCATGAAATGATTTTTGAAGACTCTAGTTCATTTTTTTGTGAAGATGCCAACACTCATGCAAATTTGGAATTTGAGCGCGCTGGACCACATTCTAACCATTTTTCAACATTGTGCTTGGTTGATGATATGGAAGTTGAACTAACCGAGCCAATAGAGAATTTTGGATATGAAAAAGAAAGCGTTTTTATTTTAAAGTTTGCTATGCCAAGAAGACAAAATGGCACTCCTCACTCAAAGGCCAAAAAGTGCAAAATGAGACATCCGAGAGTTGGCCTCTTTGTTTTTCTGCCACCGCCCCATGAGCGTCATCATAATCTTGATTCAAAGTTGGGGCGCAAATTCATAAGCTCCAAATGGCGAGAAAAGCGGTAAAGTTGGTAACCGTCGTGCCGCGACGTTAACTTAAGCGCTTGGTGGGAGGCAACCCATCGTTTTTAAATTTTTTAATCATTTTTGAAATTCGATTTTTTAGAATTGTTTAGTTTATGATTTGTGACTAATCTGCAAAATTTCACAATTTTTGGAATTGTTTTGAATAGGTTGAGTATTCAGAACAGCCACAAATCAGTAGCTGCTGGTTTCTGCTTATTTTCTGAATCTGGAAAAACAGGGCCGGATTTATCTCTACGCGATCGCGCAACAAACCTACGCGATCGCGTTCAATTTAAAAAAAAAAGAGTAAGTTTACTCTGCGCGATCGCGCCACATCGCCACGCGATCGCGCAGAGGCGCGTTTGTCAGTTACTAAACCGAGCTGGGGGTTAAAATCCCCCATTCCTCCCATATTCCTCCCATTTCCCTAATTCTCTCTCAAACACAATTTTAATTTTTTTGGAAAAATTCTTCAACTTGCAACCACAAGGTATGTGATTCCTTCATTATCTTGTTCCTAGGGTTGTTTTTATCATCATTCCATGTTAGAAATTGGGAAAGAATTTTTTTTTTATTTATTTACTTGTTTAAGCATGAATGTATGATGAAATTGTTGAATTTGTTGTTATATAAATTGTTCTTTGTTGTTGAGTGATGTGAGTTGAGAGTTGGGTGCTGATATAAGAAAACAAAATGGGCCAAAATACGTGCTTAGAATCATTGAATTGAAGCCCCAAAAATGATGCCCATAACCTGTTTGTGAAAATGCTTGGGAGAATCTGAAACGATTCAGCGCGATCGCGCCGATAATAGTCGCGAACGCGCTGAATAATGGACCAAAATTGGCGCGATCGCATACTGTTGAACCGCGATCGCGGTTAAGGAAATCATAAAAATTACGCGATCGCGCCATTTCCCTGCGCGATCGCGCTGAAGGAATACAGCAAAATGGCGTGATTGCGACTCCTTGTCACGCGATCGCGCTGAAGAAAAAATCCCAGTTCACAAACAGAATGCTCGCACAGAGCTGTTCAAAACTTGGGTGCCCAATGTCCTTAACCCAACTCCTCAGTATACATCATTGTAGGTGTTCATATGCACTGTGTTTGTTTTGTAGGTACTTAAACTCAAAAAAATGGCTTCATCATCCAGTGCTGCCCAAGTACCCTTGATTGAATACTATGACACCACCACCTTCCAGTCAGCAAAATGTTCGAAGCTATATGATAGATTGCTGGGAAAGAGCTTCATTGAAGAGAGGGGCTTTGTAACAGAAAATTTGGAAGAAAAGATGCCCGAGTTCTATGGAAGGTTGGTAACAAGCGGCTGGATACGCTTTGCAGATGAACCAATCAGGGCAAATCATACCCTGGTGCGGGAATTCTACGCAAATGCTGCAGAGGCAGACATTACACATAGGGCAATTGTCAAAGTCAGAGGTGTGGATGTCCTGTGCAATGCCTCAAGAATAAATGCCTATTACAATCTGCAGGATGGTGACAACAGCGAGATGGCACAGATGTACGAAAACCTGCGGCAACAATGGTTTGTGACCCACCTTCACGGTGGGGAACAACCAAAGTGGCTAAACACAATGCAGAAAAGGATTGACTCTACAGAGTTCACTGCTGAAGCCAAAACTTGGCTTGATATTGTCACATCCAGGGTGCTGCCTTCAAAACATGATTCAGAGGTGCCGCTTGAGAGGGCTAAAGTAATTTGTGCTGTGATGGAAGAATTGCCTGTTGACGTGGGGAGGCTCATTATGCAGGAAATCCGGGAGGTGGTGCTTGAACGGACTAAAAGCTTATTCTTCCCATCATTGATCACTTACTTGTGCTCCACTGATGGAGTGCCCACAAGACCAGGCGACAAAGAAAAAGGGCCTGGTGGACCGATTTATCCGTTGAAAAAGAGAGGGCCTGGTAATGTACAGAAGAAAAGGAAGATTGATATAGCAACATCATCATTTGAGCAGTTCACATCTACTGCATCAGATTCTATTGATTTGGCATCTGCCCCTCCTATGGCTATACCAATCTTGCCACCACTGCAAGAAGTCGCTAGGCCTTTCCAATATATCTCCACCCAGGTCCATGGGGTGGACAATCGGATTCAGCAGCTAGTGGCTAGTCTCCCTGCGGGCCCACATGGAGAAGGCAAATCTACAGCTCCCTCTGTTCCTATTGGTCCGACATTAGCAGGTGTGGTGGAGGACATGAAGCATATCAAAGAAAAGCAGGGAAAAATAGAGAGGAGGCAGAAAAAGGCGAGGGAGCATGCCAAGAAGCAAACCAAATTCCTGAACAAAATGATGAGCATTCTGAGGAGTGTATGTGGCGCACAACATGAAGAGGAGGAAAATAAGGACGATTTTGTCCAACCAGAGCCCAGCAGCTCCAGTTCAGAGGGTGAGCAGAGATGACCATAGCACGCAGTGCTAGGAGGTATGAAAAAAAAAAGTTTTTCTGTGTTGATGTACTGCAGTGAGGACACTGCAAGTTTTTTTAGTTGGGGGTGGCTATTTGGTATCGTTGTAGGGTAAATAGGTGTTTAGGAACCCCTCGAAATTTTGGACCCCTCGAAATTTTGGAAAACGCATACTTAGAACAAGATTGATTAACATGATTGATTCTTTATATGACATTATTATTATTGGGGTATTGTGTGTGATAAATGACTACTTATGAGGTCACAAGTGTAAAAATAATTGTCCTTATGCCAATGTGTGTGTGAGCTGTTAGTTTGATTCTGTTTATGCATGTATAATCTAGAACCTGCCCGGTTGGTCTTGTATGAAATCCGAAAGTTAGTTTGGTTGTGAGATGATCTTAGGCTTTCTTTGTGTAAATAAGTCACTATGCCTAAATAAGCCTCTCCAAAAGCTGAAAATACCCCTAGTTTCCCCTTTTGAGCCTTTTTGACCTTTTTCTTGGCTAGCCAATTATGAAACCTTACCCTTTGTGAAATTAATCCATCTTCACACCCGTTCCCTCCTTGATGCTATTAATTAGATGAGGCAAAATGCCTAAGTTGGGGGTGAATTAAATGTGGAGTATATGTTCAAAACATAAGTTGGGGGTGGTGGAGTTTGCTAGTGAAGATTCGATGTGGTAGCTGCGTATATATATATACATAAAAAAAAATATCATAAAATTGTAACGCAAAAAAAAAATTGTAAGTTGGTTAGAAGTAAAACCACATCGAGGTCGAAAACTGAAAGAAAATAAAGGGGTGGAAAGAAAAGAGGCGAATTAAGGTGACAAGATGTTGTAGTGTTCAAGGAGGGTGAGTCACTAATATCCAAAAAGTATCTGACCCGTCCCTAAACCTACATTACAAGCCAAAACAAATCCTAATGAGATCACAACCGAACGATCCTAGGATGAGAACATAGAAAATAAGGGCAAGCCTATGGTATTTGCATGTGTAAATATGAATTGTCTTTGTGAGTGTGAGTGTTTTTCTCTTCTCTTTCGTCTTCGTCCCATTCTTGTCGTATATATGTGTGTTGGGACATTCTTTGATCTATGTGAGGGCATAAGGATGAAAATTGAACAAAATAAAGTGACAGCCTAAAGTAGCGTTTGTGTGCACCATAATATGTTCGATAATATGATGTCATTCATTGAAGCTTCATGGTTAGTCGTAGTGTTCTTGAGTTGTGTATGTTGCTTTAAAACAGAAATTGGGGTGGTCCTTGGAAGAAAAACATGCATGCCGGTAGTTCAAAGTCAAAACCAATGTAGACATTGTTATTCTATAAAATCTAGGTGTTAGATTGAGTCATGATTTTGTATGGCTTGCTTGAGGACAAGCAAATACTTTAAGTTGGGGGTGTTGATGTGGCGTGATTTTACACCACAATCGATGTTTTTTAACTATAAGTTTTACTTGTTTTTAAGCAAGTCTATGTCATTTTACGTAGTTTTTGTCATGTTTCAGGTAATACGAGGTCCCTAGAGCCTAAGTGTGGAAAACAAGCAAAAAAGTTGCAAAACTGGAAATAACTGGAAGTTCTGGAAAATACCGTGGAAAAATACTCTGCGCGATCGCGCAGAGTACCCACGCGATCGCGATCGCGCCCACGCGGGAATTTCACTCCACGCGTTCGCGCTGGAATGTAACGCGACCGCGCCTACGCGCATTATTTATTTCACGCGGTCGCGCAGTATCGATACGCGATCGCGATGAAGGGAGCAGGGGAGCTGACGTCGTCCACGCGATCGCGCAGACACATGGCGCGATCGCGTTGAAGAATTTTCGGCATTTTCGACCAGAACTCGGATTTTGACGATGTCTTCCATTCCAGTTCATATAAATAGAAAACTAGTGCAAAATATTAGATATCTTTGGCAGCTTGGAGGCTAGGGTTCCTACAAAAATGTTCTCTCTTCTTTTTAATCCTTGTTGATGAAAATCTCTTGGTGACAATTAAGATTGATACTCTTGTTGTGCTTATTTATTCATTTGCATTGTTCTTAATCAAGTAAGTTTTTGCTATTTTAATTATTCTTGTTCATGAATGTTTTCAATGGAATAGCTAACCTTTGAACTCGCCCATTTACTTTGTTTGAAACTCGGAACAGGAAGAACGGGGTTGGGATAGAATAATTAACATAAATTTGGGGCGTTAACCCTCATCTAATGGAAGTTGACCTAGGAATAGGCAATACCACTTGTAGCCATATTCGGGTGTTCTTAATGCTCCTAATTGCTTGAGGGATCTTCAATTGGGTAGTCTAGTTAATCTTCGGAAGAAGTTAATTTAGAGTCATTATCCGAGGCTAAATAACATAAACTTGCTATTATTTATAATTCGTGAAATAGATTGGATCGTTACTTGAGAAGTAGTTTCCTTTATTCCATTCTTGTTGCCATTGATCAATTTACTTGCTTTCTAGATTAGAATTTATATTTCCATATTTTATCAAAACCTTATCAAAAACCACCATTGATGCGTTCGGACATAGCTATTGTTAGTGATAATTCCTAATCTGCTTAAATCGCCTACATATTGTTCTCTGTGGGATTCGACCCCAACCTTGTTGGGTTACTATATTTGACAACGTCCGCGTTATACCATTAATAGGTGTAATTTGAGCGTATCAACCGCAGCGGTTGACGGGGATATAATTCCGGGTTTTAAACACTTAGTTCTGAATTCTTTATTCATAAAACTCCAAAACAGTTCCCCACATGCACCTAGGGCGAATTTCCAAGTGTTACACCTCGGAAATTTCTCCGTACTTGTATGATGAGTGGAATGATGAAAATTGAGTGAATGATGTGTTATTAAGTCGGGAATGGCTAATTAAGAATTTTTGGAAATAAGAAAGTCGCGGAAAAAAATTTCAGCCCAGTGGTCGTATAGTGCAGTCATCCTCCAGCTTGTCAAAAATCTCAACTTTCTGTAAATGTTGAATATGGTTAAATACGACCCAGTTTACGGCTCGTAAACTGGTTTACGGATCGTAAACCAGGTCGTAAACTACCATGTCCATCAGCCAAAACTTTCTGTCTTTGAAATGGTTAAACACGACTTGGAGGACGGCCCGTAAACTGGTTTACGGACCGTAAACCTCAGTCGTAAATCGCCATAATCCCCAGCCAAACCTTCTGTTTTTGGAATGCTTAAAAACGACCACAGTGGACGGACCGTAAATCAAAATACGGTCCGTATATGGTGGTTTACGACCACTGTTCATCCCGACAAAAATTCATTAAAGATCAGATTTGTGATTTTTAAAGGGGACCTAAGCCTCATTTCAACTCATTATTCATTCAACCAACTCAACAGACTTCTAGAACCCTCCAAATATTTCCTCCACAAGAATTCAAGAGAATCAAAGGAGATATCAAGATTATCAAAACCAAATTCATAAAAGTAAGTGTAACAACACATCAAAGGATCTTCTAAGTCAAGAAATTCCCAAGAAGGTGGAACTAGGGTTTTGGCTAATTGAAGTATTTCAACTTAAGGATTGTTCAACCATCATCCAAGGTAAGTTTCATGATTATTCCATGTTGTTTGAAGTATTGGAAAGCTTAGACACTTGAAATGTAGAAGAACATAGAAATGAGTCATTATTGAGTGAATAGTGACATAAATGAATGATAGTGAAATTGGACTATGAATATTGAAGTGTTGTGAGTACTAATACGTTATAAATGATGTTTATATCATGAAACAAGCATTAAATGCATGAAAATGCAAGGATGAGCTAGAAGTAGAAATAAGGGAAAATTGGAGGAAAATGGTGGATTTTGCCAAATGTACGTAAATGACGATTGTCGATCATGATTGCGAATAATATCATGAATATTGGGAGTTGATATAGAACGCGAGAAAAGTAGTATGAGCGAAGGAAGCGTTGTCCGACTTCTCCTAGAATTAGCGACACGTTCTTATAGTTAGCTCACTAATGTTGATATGAATTCTCTTATGAAGGTAACGACGTCATGTCGACGGAAAACAAGTGAGCAATATCTTAGCTAAGCGACCAAGGTATGTGAGGCTAGTCCTTCTTTCTAATGGCATGAATCTTTTAGTTTGAATCCCTATTCCTTTCATGAGTTCTTACATTCTAAGAAGTTAAAAGATTATGCCTACGAATGTCTATATGAGATAAGTTATGCGATATGATGACATTAGAATAATGATGATATTATTCCTTGCCTACACTCACCTTATGTGCTAGTCCTTTCAAGGTGAGGCGGAATGTCCATGATGGTTCCATAATGTAATCGGGGGATCACGACCTTACGTCACCCCGATAGAGTAAAGTTGATCATGAGTCTTATATACGCATTATGGTAAGATAAGTATTTTATGATAAGCATATTACTATGAGCATTTATATTGAGCATGTCATGAGCATTTCACACCGGGCCTAGTTGGCCGGGCAGACACCGCTTCGGCGGGCGGCGATACGGATACACCACGACCTACGGGCGTGGGCAGACACCACTAGTGGGCGGCATGAGATGGTACCCCGGACACGGGCTAATATTATTGATTATCACACTGTTCCGACATGGACGAGCATCTTGCATATGATGCATACATGTTATGATGATGAGTATGAGTAAGATAGCATGCATTACTTCATTTATGATTATTAGTCAGATCCATATGTCTCATGTTGATGTTATTCCCATATTACTGATGTCTCCTTTCATTATGTATGCCTCTCATACTCGGTACAATATTCGTACTGACGTCCTTTCTTCGGACGCTGTGTTCATGCCCACAGGTAGACAGGGAGGAGAGCTTGGCCCAGGTCCTCAGTAGCTGTCAGCTGATAGATAGCACTCCATTGTTCAGAGGTGCTTATGACTATTCTTTTGATGTACATTCATATATGCATATTTTGGGCATGACAGAGTCTTGTTCCGTCCCTGTATTCATTATGTTAGTAGAGGCTCGTAGATACGCAGTGTGGGTTAGATGGTCTCACAAGATGTTTTCATATGTATGTATATTATTTTGATGGCCAAGGGGCAATTGTATATAAAGTATTTATATTTTGATTAAATATGATTTTCCTACAATTGGTATGTAAAATTGATAAAAGAGTATTAAATGAGCGAGACCAGCAGTAGAGTAAGCGGTGCTCGGTAATTGCTCCGGGTACCCGTCGCGGCCCCTAGCTGGGTCGTGACAGAAGTGGTATCAGAGCAGTTCGCCCTAGGAAGTGTCTACGAGCTGTGTCTAGTAGAGCCTTGTTTATGGTGTGTTGCGCGCCACGCTAATAAACAAGAGGCTACAGGGCATTTAGGAAAATGACCATCCTTCTTCTCATGAATCGTGCGATAGAGCCATGTCTAGGATTATATCATCCCTAAAAGTGTGTTATGGTTTCAGAAAAATGCCGCCGAAAGGAAAAGCTACAGCTGCCCAGAAAGGCAAAGCTACGACGAAGAAGCGGGCAGCAAGGGAGCCTCCGGCGGGGGTAGAGGAAAGTGAATCGCAAAGTGAGGTCGTGCCCAATGTAGAAGAGCAGAGAGGAGCCTCAGCTCTGATTCCTCCACCGGGTGATTCGGGTCAACAAGGGTCCGAGGCTATACATTTATTGACGCAGTTGGTTGCCGCTCAGGCACAACGACAGAATGCGGGCCCAAGTGATCGTTCAGCTAGTACAAGAGCCCGTGATTTCCTTACTCTAAATCCTCCAGAATTTTTTGGGTCGAAGCCGGATGAGGACCCACAAGGTTTTATCGATGAAATGCTGAGGACGTTAACACTTATGCATGCTTCTGAGACTGAATCTGCAGAGTTGGCCTCATATAGACTTCGCGACGTGGCGGTACTATGGTATAAGAATTGGATGATAACAAGAGGGGAGAATGCACCACCTCCTGTGTGGAAAGAGTTTGTAGATGCCTTTATTCGTCAGTACTTGCCACCTGAAGTTCGCCGAGCTAGAGCGGATAGGTTCTTGAATTTGAAACAGGGAAGCATGAGTGCCCGAGAGTATAGTATGCAATTCAATTCAGTGGCCCGGTATGCTCCGACTATGGTGGCTGACATGGGAGACCGAGTCTATAGATTTGTGAGTGGTTTAGGACCACACTTGTTCAGAGATTGCCTGACAGCCTCTTTGCAAGACGGGATGGATATTTCCCGGATACAGGCCCATGCTCAGAACCTCGAGGAACGACAACGACAGCAGAGAAGTGATCGTGAGGGTGACAGAAGACAAGGTAAGAGGGCTAGATCTATGGGGGAGAGCAGTGAGTACCGAGAGGGACCGAGACAGACATATTCTAGGCACTCAGGTCAGTCAGTGACTAGTGCACCTCCTAGATTCTCAGATAGGAGGGTTGAACGTTCTACTCAGTCAGGCCAGGGGCAGAGTTCGAGGGCCTCAGATTCGCAGTCCAGGGGATACTTTAGCCAGAGGAGACCTCCAGTGCCGCGGTGTAGCCAGTGTGGCAAATTACATTCCGGACAGTGTCGTCAGGGTTCGGATGCTTGTTATGCTTGCGGGCAAGTTGGTCACATGATGAGAGATTGCCCCTCAGCAAGATATAGAGCTGGGACTCAGCCTACAGGTTCAACAGCGGGTTCCTCTTCAGCACGCCCGACAGCACAGAATCCTCAGACTACAGCAGGTAGAGGCAGAGGTAGAGGGGTAGCATCTACTTCAGGTGTTGTTCAGCCCCGTGTGTATGCTTTAGCTGGGCGACAGGATCTTAAGTCTTCCCCAGATGTTGTCACAGGTACCCTGACTATATTTTCCCGTGATGTACATGCTCTGATTGATTCGGGTTCTACTTTCTCATATATTACTCTGTATATCGCTGATTGTGTTGGCGTGAGACCTGAGCCAATTAAACCTTTCAAAGTATTCACTCCGGTTGGTGATCCCGTAATAGCGAGACAAGTATATAAGAACTGTGTGGTCATTATATGTGACCGTCAGACAAGGGCCGATCTAATTGAACTTGAGATGATAGATTTTGACGTAATTATGGGTATGGACTAGTTGGCATCATGCTATGCTAATGTTTGTTGCCGGACAAAGGTAATTCGATTCCAATTTCCGGGAGAGCCCATACTCGAGTGGAAAGGTAATACAATTTCCCCAAAGGGTAGGTTTATTTCCTACCTTAAGGCGAGGAAGATGATAGCCAAGGGTTATATTTGTCATCTAGTTCGGGTTCATGACACGGAAGCGGAAGTGCCAACTTTCCAGTCTGTCCCGGTAGTGAATGAATTCCCAGATGTGTTTCCCGACGAGTTACCAGGCCTTCCTCCAGAAAGGGAGATCGACTTTAATATTGATGTACTACCAGACACCAAGCCTATTTCTGTTCCTCCATATCGAATGGCTCCAGCAGAACTGAAAGAGCTGAAAGCACAGCTAAAGGATTTACTTGAGAAGGGGTTTATAAGGCCTAGTTCCTCGCCATGGGGAGAACCAGTCTTGTTCGTAAGGAAGAAAGACGGATCGCAACGAATGTGCATCGACTACAGGCAGTTGAACAAGGTGACAATAAAGAATAAATACCCTCTTCCTAGAATTGACGACTTGTTCGATCAATTGCAAGGTGCTAAATGGTTTTCCAAGATAGATCTGAGATCAGGTTATCATCAGGTGAGAATTAGGGAAGCAGATATTCCCAAGACTGCCTTCAGGACAAGATATGGTCACTACGAGTTTCGAGTAATGTCGTTCGGGTTGACGAATGCCCCGGCAGTGTTCATGAATTTAATGAATAATGTGTTCAGGCCGTTCTTGGACCTTTTTGTGATAGTGTTCATCGACGATATTTTGGTGTACTCTCGTACAGAATCAGAACATGCAGATCATCTAAGAATTGTTCTTGGCGTTCTTCGAGATCGAGAATTGTATGCAAAGTTTTCGAAGTGCGAGTTTGGGCTTAATTCTGTTGCATTCCTGGGTCATGTTATTTCAGATGATGGTGTTCGAGTTGACACTCAGAAAATAGAAGCTGTGAAGACTTGGCCAAGGCCTACGACGCCTATAAACGTTCATAGTTTTCTGGGTTTGGCAGGTTATTATCGAAGATTCGTAGAGGGCTTCTCATCTATTTCAGCCCCATTGACAAAGTTAACCCAGAAGTCGGCTAAATTCCAGTGGAGTGATACCTGTGAGCGTAGCTTCCAAGAGTTGAAAAACAGGCTGACCTCAGCGCCAGTGCTAACACTTCCAGAAGGATCAGATGGCTATGTAGTATATTGTGACGCCTCCGGTGTGGGATTAGGATGTGTGTTGATGCAGAATGGAAAAGTTATTGCTTATGCTTCGAGACAGTTGCGAGAACATGAACAGAATTATCCTACTCATGATCTTGAGCTAGCTGCGGTCATTCATGCATTGAAAATATGGAGACACTACTTATATGGTGTGCACGTGGACGTCTATACGGATCACAAAAGCCTTCAATATATTTTCAAACAGAAGGAGTTGAACCTGCGGCAAAAGAGATGGCTAGAATTACTGAAGGATTATGATGTGAACATTCTATATCATCCAGGAAAGGCGAATGTAGTAGCAGATGCACTTAGCCGCCGATCGATGGGTAGTTTATGTGGAGTTCCTTCGGAAAAGCGAGAAATGGTTCGTGAAGTCCATCGGTTAGCAAGTCTCGGTGTACGGCCCATTGATTCAGGAGATGAAGGTATTAGCGTCAATGACCCCACAGTTTCATCATTGAATCTAGAAGTGAAGGAACGGCAATATGAAGATCCTCAGTTAAGCCACTATCGAGATCTATCTCAGGAAAAGGAAGAGTCTCCATTCGAAGTTTCCATAGAAGGGGTTCTTAGATATCGAGGCCGGCTATATGTACCGAATGTGGCAAACTTGCGCCAACGGATTTTAGAGGAAGCACATTATTCCCGGATTTCTATTCATCCAGGTGCAACCAAGATGTACCACGATCTCAAATTGGTATACTGGTGGGATGGCATGAAGCGAGACATAGCAGAATTTGTAGCACAGTGTCTGAATTGCCAGCAAGTGAAGGCCGAGCATCAAAAGCCAGGAGGGTTATTGCAAGCAATGGAAATTCCTACGTGGAAATGGGAAGAAATTAACATGGATTTTGTGGTGGGATTACCCCGTACGCGAGGGAAGTATGATTCTATATGGGTGATCGTGGATAGACTCACGAAAGCAGCTCATTTTCTCCCCGTTAGGACCATATATTCAGCGGAAGATTATGCTAAATTGTATCTCAAGGAGATTGTACGACTTCACGGTATTCCTTTGGCCATTATCATAGACAGAGGGGCACAGTTTACAGCCAAGTTCTGGAAGTCCTTTCAAGAAGGTCTAGGTACCCAAGTTAAGCTCAGTACGGCGTTCCATCCGCAGACTGACGGACAAGCCGAGCGCACTATTCAGACCTTAGAGGATATGCTACGGGCATGTGTATTGGGCTTTGGCGGTAGTTGGGATGAGCATTTGCCTCTTATTGAATTTGCCTATAATAACAGCTATCATTCCAGTATTCAAATGGCCCCGTATGAAGCCTTATATGGAAGAAAATGCAGATCTCCAATTGGATGGTTTGAATCCGGAGAAGTACAATTGATAGGCCCCGACTTGATCCAACAAGCAGTTGAAAAGGTTAAAGTGATTCGAGACCGACTGTTAACAGCTCAAAGTCGCCAAAAGTCTTATGCAGATAATCGCCGACGAGATTTGGAATTTCAGGTGGGCGATTGGGTGTTCCTGAAGGTATCGCCGATGAAGGGAGTGATGAGATTTGGCAAGAAAGGAAAGCTAAGTCTCAGATATATCGGACCCTACCAAATCATTCGCAAGGTGGGTCGAGTAGCCTACGAATTGGACTTGCCTTCAGAGCTCGAATCCGTGCATCCAGTATTCCATGTTTCGATGCTCCGCAAGTGTATTGGAGACCCAACAAGAATAGTCCCGATTGATGATGTGCAAGTAACAGAGGAGCTAACATACGAGGAGATGCCCATTGCCATTTTGGATAGACAAGTACGAAGGCTTCGGAATAAAGAGGTTGCTTTAGTCAAAGTTCTATGGCGGAACAATAATCGGGAAGAAATGACTTGGGAAGCGGAGGAGAAGATGAAATCTATGTACCCCCATTAGTTCCAATCCCCAGAGAGATTCAAGATGAGACGTCGATGGTGTAAGGTACGTATGTTTTAGTTTTGTGTTTTTTGCCGTGTGTGGCCATAAATGTGTTGATATTGTGATATAGCCCTGTGAGGCAAAGATATTGTGGGTGTTGTAATGGAAAGGTAGTATCCAACTTACAAAGGAAACTCTGGAAAAAAAATTCCAGAATCTCCGAGTGTCGAACATTCGAGGACGAATGTTCCAAAAGGGGGGAAGAATGTTACACCTCGGAAATTTCTCCGTACTTGTATGATGAGTGGAATGATGAAAATTGAGTGAATGATGTTTTATTAAGTCGGGAATGGCTAATTAAGAATTTTTGGAAATAAGAAAGTCGCGGAAAAACTTTTCAGCCCAGTGGTCGTATATGGCACTATACGGCCCGTAAAGTGATTTACGGACCGTATAGTGCAGTCGTCCTCCAGCTTGTCAAAAATCTCAACTTTCTGTAAATGTTGAATATGGTTAAATACGACCCAGTTTACGGCCCGTAAACTGGTTTACAGACTGTAAACCAGGTCGTAAACTACCATGTCCATCAGCCAAAACTTTCTGTCTTTGAAATGGTTAAACACGACTTGGAGGACGGCCCGTAAACTGGTTTACGGACCGTAAACCTCAGTCGTAAATCGCCATAATCCCCAGCCAAACCTTCTGTTTTTGGAATGCTTAAAAACGACCACAGTGGACGGACCGTAAATCAAAATACGGTCCGTATATGGTGGTTTACGACCACTGTTCATCCCGACAAAAATTCATTAAAGATCAGATTTGTGATTTTTAAAGGGGACCTAAGCCTCATTTCAACTCATTATTCATTCAACCAACTCAACAGACTTCTAGAACCCTCCAAATATTTCCTCCACAAGAATTCAAGAGAATCAAAGGAGATATCAAGATTATCAAAACCAAATTCATAAAAGTAAGTGTAACAACACATCAAAGGATCTTCTAAGTCAAGAAATTCCCAAGAAGGTGGAACTAGGGTTTTGGCTAATTGAAGTATTTCAACTTAAGGATTGTTCAACCATCATCCAAGGTAAGTTTCATGATTATTCCATGTTGTTTGAAGTATTGGAAAGCTTAGACACTTGAAATGTAGAAGAACATAGAAATGGGTCATTATTGAGTGAATAGTGACATAAATGAATGATAGTGGAATTGGACTATGAATATTGAAGTGTTGTGAGTACTAATACGTTATAAATGATGTTTATATCATGAAACAAGCATTAAATGCATGAAAACACAAGGATGAGCTAGAAGTAGAAATAAGGGAAAATTGGAGGAAAATGGTGGATTTTGCCAAATGTACGTAAATGACGATTGTCGATCATGATTGCGAATAATATCATGAATATTGGGAGTTGATATAGAACGCGAGAAAATTAGTATGAGCGAAGGAAGCGTTGTCCGACTTCTCCTAGAATTAGCGACGCGTTCTTATAGTTAGCTCACTAATGTTGATACGAATTCTCTTATGAAGGTAACGACGTCATGTCGACGGAAAACAAGTGAGCAATATCTTAGCTAAGCGACCAAGGTATGTGAGGCTAGTCCTTCTTTCTAATGGCATGAATCTTTTAGTTTGAATCCCTATTCCTTTCATGAGTTCTTACATTCTAAGAAGTTAAAAGCTTATGCCTACGAATGTCTATATGAGATAAGTTATGCGATATGATGACATTAGAATAATGATGATGTTATTCCTTGCCTACACTCACCTTATGTACTAGTCTTTTCAAGGTGAGGTGGAATGTCCATGATGGTTCCATAATGTAATCGGGGGATCACGACCTTACGTCACCCCGATAGAGTAAAGTTGATCATGAGTCTTATATACGCATTATGGTAAGATAAGTATTTTATGATAAGCATATTACTATGAGCATTTATATTGAGCATTTCACACCAGGCCTAGTTGGCCGGGCAGACACCGCTTCGGCGGGCGGCGATACGGATACACCACGACCTACGGGCGTGGGCAGACACCACTAGTGGGCGGCATGAGATGGTACCCCGGACGCGGGAGGCCTGGACGCGGGCTAATATTATTGATTATCACACCGTTCCGACATGGACGGGCAGCTTGCATATGATGCATACATGTTATGATGATGAGTATGAGTAAGATAGCATGCATTACTTTATTTATGATTATCAGTCAGATCCATATGTCTCATGTTGATGTTATTCCCATATTACTGATGTCTCCTTTCATTATGTATGCCTCTCATACTCGGTACAATATTCGTACTGACGTCCTTTCTTCGGACGCTGTGTTCATGCCCACAGTTAGACAGGGAGGAGAGCTTGGCCCAGGTCCTCAGTAGCTGTCAGCTGATAGATAACACTCCATTGTTCGGAAGTGCTTATGACTATTCTTTTGATGTACATTCATATATGCATATTTTGGGCATGACGGAGTCTTGTTTCGTCCCTGTATTCATTATGTTAGTAGAGGCTCGTAGATACGCAGTGTGGGTTAGATGGTCTCACAAGATGTTTTCATATGTATGTATATTATTTTGTTGGCCAAGGGGCAAATGTATATAAAGTATTTATATTTTGATTAAATATGATTTTTCCTACAATTGATATGTAAAATTGATAAAAGAGCATTAAATGAGCGAGACCAGCAGTAGAGTAAGCGGTGCTCAGTAATTGTTTCGGGTACCCGTCGCGGCCCCTAGCTGGGTCGTGACACTAAGCTAGGGCAAAAATAACCTTGAGAGGTAAGTCTCAACCATCCCTTTCAATCATTACGTTATCATCTTCATGATTATCATCCCTTTTATGGGTCTCCAATTGTGAATTAGTAATAGTAACCCTAGAACCTAATAGACCTTCTATAATTGATGGGTTATGATTATCATGTGTTTATATTCTAATGGCCTGGGTTAACTCCTTTTTAATCAAGAATTAAACCAGTAGAGTCATGAACTAAGTGAATTGAGACTTAGGGTTCCATAAAAAGGGTAGCTTGACCATGGAAACTACTTGTAATTGATGTTTTGATTACTCTAGTCACAAAATCAAAGCTGTAGCGGAGTGATTCGCATTGTTCTAGCTCTACATTTGAGGTAGGTTACGGTCTACTTAAGTTAGAGTTTGATTAGTTGATTGTATGTGTTGTGAAATCGATAGGATAAAGCATGTCTAGTCTTCAAATATGATGTGTGTGTGGTTGAACTCCTATATGCAATTGATTGAGTGACTGTGTGGGCTTCGTGTCACTATTCATTGTGTTGAACCTACAGTTTGATGTTGTTGTGGTGAGAAGTTAATAGGATCTTCTCGGTGAAATTGGGATACAAAATGATGATTTGAGTATTGAAAACAAGGGAACAAGAAATACTAATGTGTATATATATGAAAAGGTACCTTTGACCGGGGGTGAGGATATGACCTAGATTTTGAGCTCGTGGTCCGAGGTTCGTTCCGGAAATGAGTGGTACATAATGTGGATTCGCGTCCGAGGTTCTTTCCGGAGTGGATGATTTATGGCTCAGGTCTGTAGAGTATCCGGAACAAGTAGTACATGGACACCATGGGTCCCTGCAGGTCATAACTACTGAGCAATGACATCAGTTAGCATGTGTGTACAGCGTGAATATGGTTAATGTTGGTAGACTTGTCTCCGTTGTTGTTTCTGTTGATTTGATTCTTGACATCATTGAGTGAAGTGATTGTTATTATCCTTGGTTGACTTGCTGTTGGGTTATTTAATTACGTGTTGTGGACTGCCTTGTCTATTTTATTGATTTTATGATGTATGCATGATAATAATCTTAGTCGGCCTATGATATCTACAGTTCATAGTGTTTCTATTGATACTACCTTGTTGCATTCTTTTGAGTGTAGATTGTGATCCAGAGACTGCTTCCCGACATCACATCTAGTATTGAGGCCATTTGCCGACAGATTTAGGGTGAGCTTATATCCATTCCAGGCCGCCCAAAGATCTTATTTTATGATGTCTATACCAGATGCGATGGCGCAGGTGCAGAATTGATTGAATGGGTTAGCACAGACCGGGGCTATACCGGCCGTTCCATCAGGTATGGGCGGAGGGATACCAGCCCCAGATCCGGATAGAGTTCAGGCTCTGGGGGTTCAGCATGCTGCAGTAGTGGCACCTCGCTTGGATGAAGTTCGGAGTTTTGAGGCTTTTCCGAGGCCAGTTACAGGGCCGGTAATGACTGGTGAGGATCATGATTTGTTTTGGAGGTTCACTAAATGAAGCCTCCGATTTTCTATGGTACTGAGTCAGAGGATACGTATGAGTTCATCATAGATTGTCACGAGAGGCTCAATAAGATGGGGACTGTGGACAAGTACGGTGTGGAGTTTGTGATCTTCCAGTTCTTGGATGATGCCAAGTTATGGTGGAGGGCATACGTGGAGTGCAAGCTAGCTGGGTCACCTCCGTTAACTTGGGTTCAGTTCTATTCAGTGTTCTTAGATAAGTATGTCCCGCATACTCTGAGGGACCGAAGGAAGGATGAGTTTGCTAATATTGATCGGGGAAACTCGTCTGTTGCTGTGTACGAGTCCTGTTTCCATTTCTTGTCCCGATATGCTCTTCAGTTGCTGCCTACTGAGGAAGAGAGGATCAGGCGTTTCGTGAAAGGGTGAACACTGTACTTCAACTATTAGCTCTTCAGCTTGTAGCAACTGGGGCTTCATTCCAAGAGGTAGTGGAGCACGTCCGTGTTGTTGAGGGGATTAAACAGGAGAGCCATGCAAAGCAGATAGAGAAGAAGCCCCGAAGGGGTGGGAATTTCTGTAACTCCTTCTCGAGAGGTCAGAGTTCACATGTGTATTTAGGACATCCGTTCCAGTCCGCTATGCAGGTGTCCGTTGGGGGTTACATTTCTTCATCAACCTCTGTTCAGCGACCTACGCTGGACCGTGCATGTTATGAGTGCGGTGAGGTAGGGCATATTAAGAGGTATTGCCCCAGACGTGGACAGGAGACTAAGTACCAGTTTCCCAAGCTCCATTTGCACCAGATAAAGGAGGTAAGGACCGTGCACCGGCAGGGCGGGGCAGCCACACCGCGAGTAAGGGTGGCGCTCAGCCTAACCAAGGCGGTCCTCAGGCAGGCAGAGGCGGACAACAGCTCGGCAGGGGCGGGGCTCAGACTGGACAGGGTAATCGCTGTAGTTCACAGGCTAGAGGAGGGCGAGGTCATTTGTACGCTTTCCCAGGTAGAACCGAGGCTGAGGCCTCCGATGCTGTCATCACAGGTTCTATCTCAGATTATCACCGGATGGCTTCTGTTTTATTTAATCCGGATTCTACTTTTTCATATGTGTCTTCATATTTTGTTGTGGGTTTGGATATGATGTGTGATACTCTTGATGCCCCTACTTATGTATCTACTCCGGTTGGGGATTCGGTGGTGGTAGTTAGAGTCTACCCTTCTTGCGCGATTACATTTATGGGATATAATACTTGGGTGGATTTGATGATCCTAGACATGGTAGATTTCGATGTAATTTTGGGCATAAGTTGGTTGTCCCCGCATTTTGCAATTCTAGATTGTCACTCCAAAGCCATTACCTTAGCTATGCCCGGGGTACTTAGACTTGAGTGGATGGGTAACCTTAGTCCCCTCTCTAAGAAAGTCATATCCTTCGTTCATGCTAAGAAGCTAGTGGAGAAGGGTTGTCTAGCTTATTTGGCATATATCCCTAATACCAGCGCAGATACTCCATCTATTGATTTGGTTCCAGTGGTATGCGAGTTTGCGGATGTGTTCCCTGCGAAATTTCCAGGTATGCCACATGTGTTACATCCCGTATTTTTTAGACTAGGAAATTTAATCGTCCAATATGAGTAAAACTACCTGAGCCCGAAAAATTCGATCATATTCAAGGATGAAAATCGAGAGCTCGGTGTACAAAGAGTTTGAGGTCCCGAAATAATTTAGGACTTAACAAGTGTGACTGCGACGATTGAGAGTAAAATTTTATATGTGTCAAAAGGAACTATGGACTAGTGCTATGTCACATAATCATGGCAATGAGTATATAAAGTATATTAAAAATAATTGTTATTAAGGTGAATTGAGATCAAGAAATTAATTAAGATTATTGGATAGCTATTAGTGGACATAGTCCACGTGTTTTATTTAAAATGGGCTGCAAGATTTATATACACATACACGTTGTGCCTTGGTGTCAAATACATGATAACTATTTAAAAAAATTGGGCCAGCCATGGTGCACGTGTAAAAGACCAAGTTGATGATGACTTTGTGTCATTCTCTTTATATACATAATAATTGGTTAAAAGGGGGCTGTAGTGGAAAAAAAAATTAATCATTAAGTTAGTGGAAAATTTTGAATTGATTATTTTCACGTGGCAGCCATAAGGAAGGGCAAGTAGTGACTATTCATTTTGTTGGCTAGTTGTGGCATCTTTACAACTTAAGTGTTCAAGATAATACAAAGGGGTGGACCCCACAATCCAAGAAGTGGACTCTACCTTACCTGTCTTGTATACACCTAAGACTTATATTGATCAGATTGTAGCTAAGCAATTTGACATGGCAATAACACTTCACTAAAGCTAACCAAACGTACAAGGATATACTTGGTGATTTAGATAATGCACAGACCAAAATCTTTTAGATTAGATGAGTCCTTCAAAAATCCAAGACAATGACGAATTGCTGGACAACAACATCTATGAATCAACGTGAATTTCAATTGTGGTAGCAGCAATGTGTATTTATTCTCAAGAGCAACAAAGCGGGTTTTGCTCTCCGATTCGATCTCGTTGTTCCGTCTTATCGTGTTGTTGAATCCGGGCTTTCTTCGAAGTGAAGCAAGGTGGAAGGAGATTATTTCTTGGTATATGAGGTAAGAATTCTCCTCTACTAGATATATTTAAATTCGTCCAGGTCATAGTTAAATTGGGAGACAAGAACTACGAAATTAATTGCGGGAAATCGGATAAATGGTTATTGTTATCATATGGACTGTTTGGTGGTTATTATAAATTATTTAGTGAGCTGGAATATCGTAAAATTGATGTAGCTATTATTATCCTGCTTGTTGTTATACTATGTATATACAAAAATAAAGAAATGTATACAAGTATCGATATAGGAATTGATGAAATAAACGCGAACTTACGAGTAGAATTGTCAATTGATATAGTTGGAGTTGTGGGCTATTTTTCTTGTTGTAAATATATGACATAAAGCCAAGATTTGTGGTAAATGATGCCCTTATCATATTGAGAATATTTTTAAGGTTAAGAAGAAAACATACGAAAAGGGGTCATGGAGTATATGGATTGTAATTCGAGCTTGTCGCTCGTTATAGAGTATTATGAAGTTGTTATGGACATGCATGTTGCGTTTTTGGGATTTATTTGTTGTTGGGCTGATATACCAAGTTGGGAGATGCTAATGATATAGAGGAGATGCTGCCCGTTTCGTTTTAAAATTAAGTCATCAATTAATATATATGATATACGAAAGCCTTCTTAAGTCACGTGCATATTCTTACGATTATAGGTTTATCATATTAATTGTGGAAGTTCTTGGATGGACTGAGCTCTCGAACGACGTGAGGTATGTAAAGCTATCCTTTCTTTCTTTTGCCATGATCTTTATGAAACAAACAGACGACGTATATGTATGATTTCAAAGAAGCTCCTATTCTTAGAGCCACTAGGATGGCAAATGTTCTTGAATCCCAGAAGCTATTTCATTATGTCTTGATACGTGTATATGATTCCAAAAGTTCTATTTTGATATAATCCATAGTGATATTCGAAAGGTACTTGATATGACTATTGCCTTGATTTTCAAATGATAGCTCGTTTTGATTATTCTATCGAGTCTCGGATGTGTTTTAACTTGCATATGGTTTCTCACTACTCTGCTCGTGCATGCCTCAATATATATTTCACTGAGTCCCGGGCCAGGACATGTTTTCGTGCACAAATCCACTGCATTATTCACCGAGTCCCTCACTAGAGGGCTGGGACACGTTATTTGTATATGTATATGATGATATGATGACATGATGATATGATGAGATGGGGATGGCGGCCAGGATGGCATATGATGACTTTACTCACCGAGTCCCTCACTAGAGGGCCGGGACACGTTATATGTACATGTATATGATGATTTTATTTATCGAGTCCCTCACTAGAGGGCCGGGACACGTTATGTATGCAGATGTACAGGATGATTATCTAGTTATGTCATTAAGTCCTATAACGGGCTGAGTGTGATGTTGACACGTATGATTTATGTTCAAAGGTAAGCCTTGTGGTTTTCTGGTTATTGTACTGGCTTTTACGCTTCTTGTTTTCAGTATGATCCTGTTTACTATATTTCATGCTTTACATGCTCAGTACATATTCCGTACTAACCCCCCTTTCTTCGGGGGGCTGCGTTTCATGCCCGCAGGTACAGACACTCGCTTTGGTGATCCGCCAGCTTAGGATTCCCTTTCCGATGTCTTGGAGAGCTCCGTTGTTCCGGAGTCTAGACTTTTGGTTTGAATCTTATGATATATATATATATATATATATATATATATATATATATATATATATATATATATATATGTATGTATATGTTATCCAGGGGTACGACGGGGCCCTGTCCCGTCATATTTCGCTATTCGTACTCTTAGAGGTCTGTAGACATATGTGTGGGTTGTGTATGGGTTCTATTCAGCGGTGTCTATACGAGGTGCTGTGGTATGATGTTCGTCTATAGTGGCAGCCTTATCGGCTTGCATATGATATTGATATGTGATGGCAGCCTTGTCGGCTTGCGTATTATTTCATGATATGATCAATTATGACTCCTCAGGAGACAGTGTATCTGAATATACATATATGTTGACGCTATGAACCTTCAGAATTCTTTTGTAAAGTCCATATTGTTCATAGGTTCGGTTTGATTATGTTTAACAGGTACGTATACGGGTGTCCAGGTCGGGCACCAGTCACGGCCCACGGGGTTGGGTCGTGACAACCTGACCGTGACATTGATTTTCGGATTGATTTAGACCCAGGGACTCGTCCTATCTCCATTCCACCTTATAGGATGGCTCCAGCAGAACTCAGGGAATTGAAAGAACAGTTGCAAGATCTTTTGAGTAAGGGGTTTATTCGCCCGAGTGCCTCTCCTTAGGGTGCTCCTGTATTGTTTGTTAAGAAGAAGGATGGGTCTATGCATATGTGTATTGCTTACCGTCAGCTGAACAAGGAGACTATCCGAAACAAGTTGTTACACCCCGTACTTTTATATGTAAAGTTTCGTCGTGAGCTAGTTGACGAAGACTTAAAAGGCGAGGTTGTCGTCAAGGTCATAAAGAATTATTCATGCTCATCCTTCAAACATGAGAGCTCGGTATAACGTTTAGTAAGTATCGGGAAGGTTGGATGTTAAGCGAATCGAAAAATTAAGTTTGTTGAAACTTTGGAAAAATTTGGCAGAATTCCGGACAGAAATTTTGGGTCAACTTTGGGGAGGCATATCTCCTAGAATACAAGGAGTTACGGAACCCATACCTATGCATTCATAAGTTCAGCGAGTCTACTTTCCAACGCAACTGACACATCTGAATTCGCATATCGACGCTGGAAGTTATGGGCTGTCGAAGTGTCGACGATCCGTCGATGCACATCGACGACCCGTCAATTTTCAGGCGGTGTAGCTGATGTATATATGCATTTATTTCGTGATATTTTTCATTCCAACCCACACCAACATACCCTAAACACTCCCTAATACCCTAGCACCGTTTGGGATTTGGATAGGAGTAAGAATTATAGGGGAAATGCTGCCCGAATTTCGTTAAGTTTCATACGTACTTAGAATGGGTAGTAAGGGACGTATATAGCCTAATTGTAATTTGTGTTATCTTGGTTGTAATGTTACAAGCTCGGGAAATACGCATCGGACATTAGGTAGACTCCAAGGTATGTTAAGGCTGTTCCTTTTATTCTTTTGGCATGATCTTTACTATCCGAACGAACAAGTGAGCAAGAAAATTCCAAAGACTCTACTCTTAGATATTACAGGATTCATCGTATCCTTGATTCCTTATGTTCATGTTCATGACTTCTAGGGATCTTTTGTTATCTAGAGATCCACTTCGGTGGGCGGCTTATGGATAATGATAACACCGTGCCTATTTGGCCGGACATGACACCACTTCGGTGGGCGGCTTATGGATAATGATAACACCGTGCCTATTTTTGCCGGACATGACACCACTAGTGGGCGGGATTATATGATATATGAATCGGGTCGTACGTTCCACAGCACTATCAGTTATATTATTTTTACAGAGTGCATACATATCATATGCCGCATTGGTATCTTCAGTCATACAGATGCATTCAGACAGTCAGTTTGTTATGAGTTTCAGATTCCTTTCATGATTCTTATTTATATATGTTATTCTTATGCCTTACATACTCGGTACATTATCCGTACTGACTCCCCTATTGTTCGGGGGGCTGCGTTAATGCCCGCATGTACCGATAGACAGAGAGACGATCCAGCTTAGTAGGACTTCCCCTCAGCTGTAGTTGGTGCGCTCCACTTGATCTGGAGCTGCGGTCCATTTTGGTATGCTATTTTTAGATGTATATACATGTATATGGGTATGGCGGGGCCCTGTCCCGCCCTTTCTACAGCTTTCTGTTCCATTAGAGGTCTGTAGACAATGGTAAGTAGTTGGGACATGATGTAGCCTTGTCGGCCCTCATTCTTTTTGTGTACAGCATATATAGCAGCCTAGTCGGCTTGCACTGTTAGTTCGGTATTTCGCATATATATATATATATATATATATATATATATATATATGTGTGTGTGTGTGTGTGTGTGTGTGTATATATATATACCTATATCTACAGTTGGATATGAGTCAGATATGGGCCACCCTGTTGTTATGTGATAGTCAAGTAAGTGTAGGGGTGTCTGGTCATTAAGGGTCAGGCACTCGTCATGACTCATCGGCTTAGGTCGTGACAGAAGTGGTATCAGAGCAGTTCCGTCCTAGGGTTGTCTACAGACCGTGTCTAGTAGAGTCTTGTTTATGGGTGTGTTGTGCACCACACTTATAAGAAGGAGGCTACAGGACATTTAGGATGTTGCCATTCTTTCTATTCTAGATCGTGCGATAGAGCGGTGAGATAAGAATTCCCTTTCTAATGATTTGTTCTGATGTCAACAATGCCCCGAAAGGAAACTCTAGCTGCCCAGAAGGGCAAGGGAGTGGCTGGTGAGACTACTAGCCGTACTCAGCGGATTACAAGGGCTCGGGGTGAGTCCCAAAGTGAGACCCCATCCCAGGATTCGCATACTCCACCCGCTTCAGAGGAGCGAAGAGGAGCCTCAGCTCCAGCTCCAGTACCCCCAGTTCCTCCACCAGATGCCTCAGGCTAGGAGATGAGAGAGGCCATCCTTTTGCTGACCCAGTTAGTAGCCGCTCAGGCTCGGAGACAGGGTGCTGGCAATGGTAGTAGGGCTCAGAGCAAAAGGTCCAGGTTCTCAAGGTTTGACAGTGAGTTCGGAGGTGGCCCGAGGCGGCAGTTCTCTAGACACTTAGCTTATTCACCAGCTAGTGCGCCTTCACGGTTTCCTGGACCCAGGTTTGATATATCCACTTATTTTGGGCCAGCTCAGAGTTCCAGAGTCCCAGTTCTCAGATTAAAAGTGGTTCCAGTTAGATGAGACCACCTGTACCACGGTTTACTCAGTGTCATAGGTTGCATAGGGAACCGTGCCAATTGGGTTTACGTGTTTGTTACGCCTGCGGTCGGCCAGGCCATATCCAGCGTGACTGTCCATCGATGCGTGGTAGAGGTAGGGTTCAGCCCACAGGATTAACAGCTGGTTTTTCATTTTCTGTATGCCCTCCGAGGCAAGGTTCACAAGCACCAGCAGGCCGTGGTAGGAATCGAGGAGAGGCGACCGGTTCGAATGGCCCTCAGCCTCACCCTTATGCACTAACTGGGCGACAGGATCCCGAGTCTTTCCCTGATACTGTCACAGGTATATTACCAGCATTCTTGTGTGATGTATATGTGCTGATTGATCTGGGGTTTATGTGTTACATGTTACTCCATTTGTTATCGGTAAGTTTGGGATAGAGCCTGAATCGATTAAACCGTTTGTGGTGTTTTTGCCAGTTGGTGATCTAGCTATAGCTAATGTTGATAGTAATAATGAAATGAAAATTTGATTAATTAATTACAGAAGGGAGTAAAGGAGCGTATGCAGAAAGAACGTCTTATGAGTATATGAACTTTCATTTAAGAGGATTGATTAACGAAGGGTTTAGGAAATAAATTTGATGTTTTGCAAGAAGGATGCCCAGATATGGCATATGAAGTGAGCTTTATTGTTTTATATCCCCTTTTATACCAATAGCCATGTGGTTGAGTTGTGCATCATATGTATTTTTATGGGTTTTATGGGTAGCCTGTGAGGCATTGGATGTATTTTGTGGGCTGTGTGTAGGATTGGGATAGCAAGATTTACAGAGAAAACTCTGCCAAAATTTCTCGAAATTTAAGCTTTTTGAGTATATGTGCACTGCAAGGGTAAGATGTCATTGTAGATCAAAGGAGTTTAGTAATGGGTGATTAAAGGAGGAATTAGCAATGACCCTATGTGAGGGGAGAGAAATAGTAAGATGGCGCTATGCGTAAGTGAGGAAGTGGATATAGAAGTACGAGAAAGAATTAACATGTTTCCTACGAGGAGAAATTAAAAGAGGACCCAAATGTTTAGGGAAGGTCAAGAGAGACAAGTTGTTTTGAAGACAGTTTCCTGATCTATATACATATGAGTCACATTGGTCTCGAGTACTAAGATTTATCTCCGAGTTTTTGAGATGTTGAGTATGTTATTTCATTTGTACCAAGGTGTGAACTCATTACTACTAAGTATTAAAGGATTAGAGGTTAAACGAATCGACGTCGGAAGAAGGTCGAGAACTGTGTAACTTGACAGGCGGATTGACGAGCCGTCAACATGGTCGACGGTCCGTCAACCTTGCACCATCAATCAGCTCTGAGAATCAGAGGCTGCTGCAACTTGACGCCTGCAAGTTTACGGTCGTCAATAGTGTTGACGCCACCGTCAACAATGTTGACGCCACCAGCAAAGTTGAGGCAGTGGTTAAGCTTTTGAGATATTATATATTGGCCTCTATGTTTTATTAAGGTACAACGCGGAATTTGTATGTGCATATATGTATAGTGCGAGTACAGGTTAACGGATCAGAGATAGATTCATTGTTGATGACTAAAGTTTATATGTTTGATAGACCAAATCCTATGGGCTCATAATAACGACATAAGGTAATGAATAAGGAAAATGTTATATCATATATGGGATTGAGGATAAGTTAAGAGAATGATTGTATGAAGAAAAGGTAATTAACATGGAGGAAGTGATGAGTAAGGAAAGAATAGGACAATGAGTCGATAACTAAGAGCAAGATAACAAGGACGGAAAGTTAAAGGATGAGTGGAGAGTGAGCAGTGACATTATGAAGTATTCGTCATTAACACAAATGAAAAGAGAGGTTTAGGATGGAGGCAGATAATTAAAGACCTACCCGCTATAATGGCTACGATAAGTATGGTAAGAGGAAGATACGCTCCCCGCAGGTACTTCTGTACTAGGAGAGAAATTAGCATTTTAAGACGATTGAGAGTAAGACAAGCCGCCAAAGATATATGTTACATGATTATTTTCTAATTGAAAACGAGGCGTTATAATTAGTGCATACTTTAGTTCTCATAATATCAGTTAAGAATGGATTTATTGCCCTCCTAAGTGCACTCGGCAATCACACCACACCAATGACCCCTCAGAATAACAAAGGATTACCCGTTATGGCATTGCGGATTAATCTAGGGAAATTCTAAAAAGAACGCAATTTAATTGAAATTAAAGTTGTTGCCAAGGGTGAAGTTTAAGACATTCTTGGTAATGCCCAAGGTTAACCTAGTATGTGTTTTGCTGCCTAAATAAAAAGAAGACGAGACAAGGCATAAAAAGGACGAAGCATTAACGTTATGTTATTGGATTATATTGACGATTCAAGAGGTTGTTATGAATAAACGTTGGGGATGAAGGATATAGGTAAGTTGTTTGTGATGTTCTATTACGATAAGATGAAGCAATTAAGGGGAAAAGAATAAATTTGAGAGCAATAGCCAAAGTTAAGATAGAATGTTCATGAGCCACAATCGATAAGAAGGGCAGAATGATCATGAGGTATTTTGGATAGATAAATTATGTTTAGAAAGGAATTAAGGTTGTGAGACGAATAAGATTTGGAACCTTGATAAGAAATGAATAACGAAGGGAACCCCATGTTAAGAAAATGACAACGAGAAGTGGAATCTTCAGGTGAATATTAAGACAGAAGCGAGACAACAAAGAGTGAAGTTGGGAGTATACGATAAGAGACTTTCGTGAGTAACATGGTAGATGATTGGGAGAATGACGACGGAGAATTCAAATGTAAGAAAAGAATGAATGAAGAAATGAAACCTAGTCAGCAAAACCTGTGAGGCTATTTTGAGATTCGCCAATATGACGCAACATGTCTTTATTTCTCCCCTATATGAGCTATGTATCTTGGAGTTACAAGTACACCAGATCTAGGGATATCAGATATGCCTATAATCAGTTATCATTCGAGCATGTTGATCTTATAGTTGAGTTTCAAGTTGCAATAAGGAGATTAGAATTTCCCTAAGTATATTGTTGTCAGAATAAGATTAAAGGAATTTGTAGAACGTCGGTTAATAAGAGTGGTATTTAGGATGAAGCATATGACAACTCCCAGAATACCATTGCGAAAAGCAAAGAACATAGAGGATTTATAAGAAGTAACTTGTGACTAAGCTTAATTTTGTAAGGAGTTCGAGGGGAAAATGATTTGAGATAAATGGCAAGATATGTAAACTACCAAGGCGGAAGCGGAACTGGCTAGTAAAGGATGTAAAATGATCCTATCACCGCAGAGATAGAAGTGAGAAGAACGTGGAAGCGTATCGAGCACAACAGTGATAACTCTAAGTTGGCAAGAGTATAACAATTTGAGGAGGGCTACCGGCATCAAATGATGGTTTAGTAAACAATTAGATGATGTGATATCTCAAGTAAAGCATTCAAACCAATGGGTCATATTGCACGAAGGACAAACCAGGAGGAGAATTTCAAGGATATAGCGCAAGGTGAAGGTGAGAAACTGGTAACTTGGAAATATAAAAGAAAAGAGTTCCAAGGCTTGTGATAAGGATAAAGAAAGAGTGATAAAACGGAGCTTTAAATACTCAAAAGTACACTCTTCGACTCAGGGCTCCCAGGTATTAAATGGTCCAGCTAGGAAAGAAAAGGGGAAAATAAAGACCGTTTGGTGTCTCGTTTGCAGCTCCAGAATAAGGTAAAAAGGCATGTGATATTAACAAGTTCAATGCAAGGTGTAAGTAAAAATAAGTTGAGTAAATGATAAGAGTACGTGTGAACGGAAAAATGAGAAGAGAAGCAATGAAGATATGCCAAGTAAAGAGAACGATGGTACGATTAAACATGACCTGTCGAAAGGAAGGTATATGTAGGGCATGAATTCAACAAAAGAACGCTTGAGGAAGTATTGAGAATGCGAGACTAGTTTAACATTCGAGGACGAATGTTCCAAAGGGGAGAAGGATGTTACACCCCGTACTTTTATATGTAAAGTTTCGTCGTGAACTAGTTGATGAAGACTTAAAAGGCGAGGTTGTCGTCAAGGTCATAAAGAATTATTCATGCTCATCCTTCAAACATGAGAGCTCGGTATCACGTTTAGTAAGTATCGGTAAGGTTGGATGTTAAGCGAATCGAAGAAATTAAGTTTGTTGAAACTTTGGAAAAATTTGGCAGAATTCCGGACAGAAATTTTAGGTCAACTTTGGGGAGGCATATCTCCTAGAATACAAGGAGTTACGGAACCCATACCTATGCATTCATAAGTTCATCGAGTCTACTTTCCAATGCAACTGACACATCTGAATTCGCATATCGACGTTGGAAGTTATGGGCCGTCGAAGTGTCGACGATCCGTCGATGCACATCGACGACCCGTCAATTTTCAGGCGGTGTAGCTGATGTATACATGCATTTATTTCGTGATATTTTTCATTCCAACCCACACCAACAGACCCTAAACACTCCCTAATACTTATCAATCCTCTCCCAACTTTTTTTATCATCCAAGTAAGATCTGAACCCCGAAAACCCGAGCTAGTGAAAGGGAAGTTGTTCCTAGGGTTTCTATTGAAGTTGTTGAGCTTAGGATTTGGATTTGAAGTTTGGTTCTTGGAATTCCAGCCCCTTTAAGGTATGTATACTATTCTTATCTTTGCTATTAAGTTGATTACCAAGAGTTTTAGTGATTTAAAGTAAAGGAAATATAGTTATGGAAGCGGTGAGTTATTTGAGTCAAACTAAGATTAGGGGCTATTTTGGGAGATGTTTTAGCATGGATTCGATTATGTTGTGATATGAAAGTATTGACATAAGTTGTTTGTGAAGGAATTCCTTAGTTTAAAGTAAAGGCAAACATGATAAGGAGGACCTAAACTAGCTTGTTGATGTGATTGCCTTGAAGGCTGTTTCGATTGGAATTTTGGAGAGATTTCTACTTGTTTATGCTGTTGTATATTTTTACTGTTGTTGATGATGATGTTTTGTGTGTTGTGCACCGTTTGGGATTTGGATAGGAGTAAGAATTATAGGGGAAATGCTGCCCGAATTTCGTTAAGTTTCATACGTACTTAGAATGGGTAGTAAGGGACGTATATAGCCTAATTGTAATTTGTGTTATCTTGGTTGTAATGTTACAAGCTCGGGAAATACGCATCGGACATTAGGTAGACTCCAAGGTATGTTAAGGTTGTTCCTTTTATTCTTTTGCCATGATCTTTACTATCCGAACGAACAAGTGAGCAAGCAAATTCCAAAGACTCTACTCTTAGATATTACAGGATTCATCGTATCCTTGATTCCTTATGTTCATGTCTATGACTTCTAGGGATCTTTTGTTATCTAGAGTAATCCGGAGTATATTTTCATGAGTCTTTCATGCATTATATATATATATATATATATATATATATATATATATATATATATATATATATATATATATATGTGTGTGTGTGTGTGTGTGTGTGTGTGTGTGTGTGTGTGTGTGCGTATAATTATTTTCTAACACCGTGCCTATTTGGCCGGACATGACACCACTTCGGTGGGCGGCTTATGGATAATGATAACACTGTGCCTATTTGGCCGGACATGACACCACTTCGGTGGGCGGCTTATGGATAATGATAACACCGTGCCTATTTTTGCCGGACATGAAGCTCAAGACATTGTTGACTACAGCGCCTATTCTAGTATTGCCCGTAGAGGGCAAGGATTTTGTTGTTTATTGTGATGCTTCACGTTCTGGTTTGGGTGCTGTTTTGATGCAGGAAAAGAAGGTGATTGCTTATACCTTTCATCAGTTGAAAGTGCATGAGAAAAACTATCATACTCATGACTTAGAATTGGCAGTGGTGATGTTCGCGTTGAAAATCTGAAGGCACTACTTTATGGTGTCCACTGTGAGGTGTAAACTGACCATCGCAGCTTGCAGCATGTGTTCACTCAGAGGGATCTGAACTCTAGGCAGCAGAGATGGATGGAACTGCTTGACATCACCATTTTATATCATCCTGGTAAAGCAAATGTAGTGGTTGACGCGTTGAGCAGGAAGTCGGCTAGTATGGGAAGTCTGGCTTGGTTGATTTCTTCGGAGCGTCCGTTAGCTAGAGAGGTTCAGACTCTGGCTAAAAAATTTATAAGGCTAGATATTTCTAACACGGGCAGGGTGTTGGCTTGTGTTGAGGCTCGGTCATCATTTCTGGAGCAGATTAAGGCTAAGCAGTTTGAGGATGCTAAGTTGTGTAAAATTCGTGAAAAGGTGTTGCGAGGTGAGGCCAAAGAGGTCGTGATCGACGAAGAGGGGGGTGTTGCGGAATAAAGGACGAGTTTGCGTGCCACGTGTGGGCGATTTGATTAAGACTATTCTGATAGAGGCTCACAGTTCGAGGTATTCTATTTATCCTGGCGCTACTAAGATGTATTGCGATTTGATACAACACTACTGGTGGACTAGGATGAAGCGTGATATAGTGGAGTTTGTTGCTCATTGTCTAAACTGCCAATAGGTAAAGTATGAACATCAGAAACCTGGGGGTACACTTCAGAGGATGCCCATTCCTGAGTGGAAGTGAGAAAGAATAGCAATGGATTTCGTGGTTGGTCTTCCGAAGACGTTGGGGAAGTTTGATTCTATCTGGGTTCTTATTGACAGGTTGACTAAGTTTACCCACTTTATTCCGGTGCGGATAACTTATGATGCGGAGAAATTAGCTAAGATCTACATTTAAGGTGGTTAGGCTACATAGGGTCCCTATCTCCATTACATTCGATAGGGGCACAACGTTCAGATCTAGATTTTGGGAGAATTTTCATGAGGAATTGGGTACTAGGTTAGACCTTAGTGTAGCTTTCCACCCTCAGACTGACGGACATTCCGAGCGGACTATTCATGTTCTTGAAGATATGCTTCGGGCTTGTGTGATAGACTTTGGTGGTCATTGGGATCAGTTCTTACCATTGGACTAGTTTGCATATAATAATAGCTACCACTCGAGCATTGATATGGCTCCGTTGAGACGTTATATGGGAGGAGGTGTAGGTCTCCTATTGGGTGGTTTGATGCGTTTGAGGTGAGACCTTGGAGTACGGATCTTCTGAGAGAGTCCTTAGAGAAGGTGAAGGTGATTCAAGCTAAGCTTCTGGCAGCACAGACTGGGAAAAAAGAGTATGCGAACCATAAGGTCCGAGATCTTGAGTTTGGAGAGGGAGAGCAAGTGTTGTTGAAAGTCTCACCCATGAAGGGTGTGATGAGGTTTGGGAAGAAGGGCAATCTCAGCCCGGGGTACATTGGGTCGTTGGAGATTCTCCAGCATATGGGGGAAGTAGCTTATGAGTTGGTTTTACCTCCGGGTCTATCATGCGTCCATCCGGTATTTCACGTTTCGATGTTGAAGAGGTACCACAGCGATGGTTCGTACATAATCCGTTGGGATTCGATTTTTCTAGATGAGAACTTGACATATGAGGAAGAGCTTGTTGCTATCTTAGAAAGGGATGTTCGTAAGTTGAGGTCTAAGGAAATAGCCTCCGTGAAAGTTCAGTGGAAGAATCGCCCGGTGGAGGAAGCTACTTGGGAAACAAAATCTGATATGCGTAGCAAGTATCCTCAGCTCTTCGCCAAGTCAGGAAACTTTTTCTAGATTCCTCATCCTTGTCAGTACGGGGACGAACGATGTTTTAATTGGTATCTGATGTAACGACCCTCCCGGTCGTTATGAAAAATATAGGATCACCCCACTAAATAGAACATTCCTAAGGGTAGAACGAGCTAATAGAAACTCAATTGTATAAGTCTAAGAACTAAAAACTTGACTTGTTGGGATTGTTGTTTTATTGTGTTGAGTCCATCGGGAGGGTGACGTAGGAAATTAGAACTCCATTGGGAATTCCGAGGCCATGGGTGAGTTCATATGATGTTTTTATGTCTATGTGCATGTTTTGTTTGTGTTTGTGAGGCCTAGGATGAAATGTTGGGTGGTAGAGTTGAAAAACTGGGAGAATTGCGAGCTTACTGGTTCAGGGGTACCGCTGCGACGGAAGCATTACCGCTACGGCGGCACCGCTGTAGCGGCCAGCTTCCCGTCGTAGCGGTCAGTCGTGTTCGTTGTGTCCGCTGTGGCGAGCATTGGACTGCTATAATGATGTCGCTATAGCTGGATAAGTCCCGCCATGCCGGAGGTCAGACTTAGCGTGGTCCGCTATAGTAGGAACTTGGCCGATATAGCGAGACAGCTGCAGCGGTGATTTGACCCGCAGCGGACGACGGGGATAGAATTCCGGGTTTTAAACACTTAGTTTCGAATTCTTTATTCATAAAACTCCAAAACAGTTCCCCACATGCACCTAGGGCGAATTTCCAAGCTAGGGCAAAAATAACCTTGAGAGGTAAGTCTCAACCATCCCTTTCAATCATTACATTATCATCTTCATGACTATCATCCTTTTTATGGGTCTCCAATTGTGAATTAGTAATAGTAACCCTAGAACCTAATAGACCTTCTATAATTGATGGGTTATGATTGTTATCATGTGTTTATCATATAATGGCCTGGGTTAACTCCTTTTTAATCAAGAATTAAACCAGTAGAGTCATGAACTACGTGAATTGAGACTTAGGGTTCCATAAAAAGGGTATCTTGACCATGGAAACTACTTGTAATTGATGTTTTGATTAAATAGCTTTATAAATTGATGATTGGTGGTTGCTAAGGCAATTGTTAGGTTGTGTTACACCTAGAAAATCATTCACCCATTGGAATGGGGCTAAAGGGAAGGGTGTTCTTGAATTGATTTTGTGACTAGAGTAATTATGAGTTATTGAGCATTCTAATTGCTAGACTTTGAGCGTTCCGAGGCTTTACGGAAGGGAAAAGATGTAGCGGAGTGATTCGCATTGTTCTAGCTCTACATTTGAGGTAGGTTACGGTCTACTTAAGTTAGAGTTTGATTAGTTGATTGTATGTGTTGTGAAATCGATAGGATAAAGCATGTCTAGTCTTCAAATATGATGTGTGTGTGGTTGAACTCCTATATGCAATTGATTGAGTGACTATGTGGGCTTCGTGTCACTATTCATTGTGTTGAACCTACAGTTTGATGTTGTTGTGGTGAGAAGTTAATAGGATCTTCTCGGTGAAATTGGGATACAAAATGATGATTTGAGTATTGAAAACAAGGGAACAAGAAACACTAATGTGTATATATACTAGTCGCAGCAGGCCTGTGCTAAGCCCGAGCCCAACTCAAGATAAAAACATACTCCCCTGTCTCAATTTTTGTGAAGGCGTTTGATTGGATACGGAGTTTAAGAATAAAGAAATTATTTAAAACTTGTGAACTAAAACAAGTCATCGATATTTTTGTGGCTATAAATCATTTCAATAAGGATAAAATGGAAAGTTTAAAGTTAAATTGTTACTAAAAATAGAATGGTATCATTACTTTTGAGACTAAGAGCCTGTTTGGAAAGGCTTATGCCTATAAGCTGCAAACAGCTTATAAGCTAAAAAAAATAAGTTGGGGTAGTCTAACTTATTTTTTTTTAGCTTATAAGTTGTTTTCAGCTTATAAACTGCTTTAGATAAGCTAAGTCAAATGGGCCCAATTATTTTTTTGAGCTTATTTTAAGCACAAAATGACTTTAAGATGGCCAGTCAAACACTCAAAAAAGCTGAAAACAGCTTATAAGCAACTTATAAGCCAATCCAAACGAGCTCTAACTAAAAAAAAACGTGTCACGTAAATTGGGACCTAGGGAATAGTACTTTTGGTTAAAAAGGAATAATTTGTATCACACTTAATTTGTATCAGACTTTTAAGTTTCCGCCAAATTAAATCTCTTATTTCTCCCGATTAAGAACAATCTCTTGCGAGACAAATTCGATATTCGTTTTCAATCTTGTGTTTCTCTTTTATGAATCCTGAAATGATGTAGCATAATGTGTCGCCCCGCCACCGCCTGCACAAGACAGTTCGCAACTAGCGCCAGGCGCTAGTCAAAATCAGCATGCCAAAGGGTCCACATTAGTGGGAGACCAGCCGCTCACATGTATGCACAAAAGTGGGAGGCCAGCTTGCCAGACAAGAGTGGGAGACCAGCCGCACGCCTGTCTGCTCGTGGGCCACTAGCCAGCTAAGACAAGCACTAAATCTGCCAACCTGTGGACCATGACTGAAAGCTGTCCAGCAGAGACAGCCACATGCCTAGGGCCCACTGTCCAACCTAGGGCATATTTTCCAGCTATAAAACATGTAAGCCTTGAGGGCAGAATCATTCATTCAATTCACCCTTGTATACTTGTAAAGATACATTTAAGAGATATATCAAAAAAGGGCACTTGCCTCCCAAAACCGTGTTCCTCTTACTTTCAGTTCTTGTGTGTGTTTTGCCTTCGTATTATTCACTGTTTTTCGCCAGTGACTGAGAGTTGGGCTGAAGTATTGATTGGTAGTTTAGACCATCAAGGCTTCCCCACGATGCCTTAGATTTTAGGCCTGTGACAAGTGGTATCAGAGCGAGTTACAACCATGGCTAACAACAACGAAGAAGCTGTTTACGATGAACATCACGGAGGAGACAAGTCCCCTACCAAGAAGGCGACCAAACAAAAGAAACAACGGGACAAAAGCCAAGTTCGTGGTCCACCCGCTGTTACATCTGAAGGGCTGACCTTCCAAACACCTCCTATGGGTGATGTGTGCGAAAGTTCGGTGTCAAACCAGCTGGTGGAAAAAGTCATCCACACAGAAGCTGGGTTACTCACCTTAAACCAGCGATTTGACGCCTTACAAGATAACGTCCACACTCTTGAATCAGTAGCTCTTGATGGATTAGATGAGGTCCAAAAAAAGTTTAAAACAGAGAGCAACGAGCACAAGGAGGCGCTGACCGGCCTTGAACTCAGGCTCACGGAGGCGCTGCCCAGTTTGCAAGCAAAGGTAGAGACCTTGGAAGCGCAACTGGAAGCGGCCAAGCTCACAAATGGTGCTGGTCCAGTCAACGTTCGGGAGACCCGCATAGAGGTTCCTAAACCTAGAAACTTCAAGGGTGAAAGGAACGCTCAAGATGTGGAAGACTTCATTTGGCAAATGGACGCATACTTCGAGCACGTCAACATTAATGACGAAGTTGCTCATATCCGGACAGCAGCCATGTACTTGAGCGATACAGCCGCATTGTGGTGGCGTAGGAAGAAGGCGTACATGGAGAAAGGAACGTGTTCCATCGAAGATTGGGAGCAGTTCAAGAGGGAGTTAAAACGGCAGTTTTACCCCCAAAATGTTGTGCACGAGGCCCGTCGAAAGTTGAGGGAGCTTAAGCAAACATCATCCATCCGCGAGTACGTGAAGGAGTTCACAAAGCTCACTCTACAAAATCCCAAGCATGAGCAGCGAAGATTTGTTGTTCTAATTCTTGGATGGCCTTCAAAACTGGGCCAAACAAGAATTGCAAAGACGTCAAGTTGAAAACCTTGACGATGCCATTGTGGTGGCGGAGTCCTTAAATGATTTTTGCACCGACAATACCAAGGCGAAGGATAACCGAGGGAAGCAAGTGGCGGCCAAGGTTGATCAAGGCAACGGGGATAAAAACATATTTGTTCCCCACAAGGGTCGTGATTTCAGAGGAGATCGGGATCGCAACCGAGGTTCCAATTCCAATTTTCGTAAGAACTACGAAGAAAAGAAGAAGAACTTCACCCCAAACGATGGCTGTTATTTGTGTGGACAAGCAGGCCATCTTTACCGAAATTGCCCCTCATTGGGCAAGTTAGGCGCAATGCTTGCTGCCAATAAACAAGCAGGTGCACAAGCCGGGGCTCAGACCGAGGAGCAAGGTGCAAGGGCAGAAGCTGCGGAGCAAGCGAAGGCTAAGGTGGCAGGCTTGTTTAATCACATGACGCTTGCTTCCATCTCAGCCAAGCCACCTTAAATCAGACCAAGGGAGTCACTATTCGTGGAGGCGACATTAAAGGGCAAACCAATCCGCATCATGGTGGACACCGGTGCAACCCACAATTTTATCACAGAGGAGAAGGCAAAAGAACTGAGCCTTTCCTATGTTTCCAGTGGTTCGTTGTTGAAGACAGTCAACTGTCTTCCCACAGACGTAAATGGATTTGCCCCTAAAGTCCATTTCATCTTAGGTGATTGGCAGGGGTTCACCGATTTCACCGTTGCCCCGATGGATTACTTTGATATCGTATTGGGTCTAGATTTCTGGTATGAGATCGACGCATTCATTTCACCGCGTCTCAACCAACTGTTGATTAGAGATCCAAGCTGTTCTTGCGACATGTCGTTGGTTCGCGTACATCAATCGGGCGTGCGCTTGTCCGCGATGCAGTTGATGAAAGGGTTCAAGAAAGGAGAACCAACCTTTCTTGCGACTCTTGTGGCAGTTGAGAATGGAAGCAGTTCCAAGAAGGGGGAAGCACCACCCCCATGGGTGCAGCGAGTCCTTGAGGAGAATAGGGACGTGATGCCCGATGAGTTGCCCAAGCGGTTACCCCCGCGTAGGGAGGTAGACCACCAGATCGAGTTGGTTCTAGGAGCCAAGCCACCTGCCATGTCCCCTTATCCCATGACACCACCCGAGCTAGAGGAGCTGAGGAAGCAGCTCAAAGAATTGCTTGAAGCTGGGCACATCCGCCCATCTAAAGCACCATTTGGAGCACCTGTTTTGTTCCAAAAGAAGAAAGAAGGAACGCTGAGGCTATGCATTGATTATCGTGCCCTTAACAAGGTCACGGTGAAAAACAAGTACCCCATTCCCTTAATTGCCGATTTGTTTGATCGGTTAGGACAGGCCAAGGTGTTCACCAAGATGGATCTGAGAAAGGGATACTATCAAGTGCGCATTGCCGAGGGCGACGACTTGTGTGACTCGATATGGGGCGTTTGAGTGGCTAGTCATACCATTCGGCTTGACCAATGCCCCTGCTACTTTTTGCACGCTGATGAACAAACTTTTCCACCCATTTTTGGATCAGTTTGTTGTGATTTATCTCGACGACATCGTGGTATATAGCAACAGTCTCGAGGAGCACTTAGAGCATCTCCACAAGGTTTTCCAAGTGTTGAGGGAGAACGACCTGTGCGTCAAGAGGGAGAAATGCACGTTTTCCCAGCCACAAGTGCAATTTCTTGGGCATACAATCAGCCAAGGAGAAATTCGGATGGATAGCGACAAGATCAGTGCTATTCAAGATTGGGAGGTTCCAACAAAAGTAACCGAACTTCGGTCCTTCCTTGGCCTTGACAATTACTATAGGCGGTTCATTCTTGGATATTCCGCCATTGCCGCACCACTTACCGACTTGTTGAAGAAAATTCGTGAGTGGAAATGGACAACTTTGTGTCAAGAGGCATTTGAGGGCCTCAAGGAGGCAATTGTGAAGGAGCCTGTCTTGGCTCTACCCGACTTCACCAAGGTGTTTGAAGTCCACACCGATGCATCAGACTTTGCCATTGGCGGTGTCCTTATGCAAGAGGGCCACCCCATAGCCTTTGAAAGCCGAAAGTTGAACGAGGCGGAGCGGAGATACACTGTCCAAGAGAAGGAGATGACGGTCGTAGTCCACTGTCTAAGGACCTGGCGTCATTACTTGCTGGGGGCACACTTTACTGTCAAAACGGATAACGTGGCGACAAGTTATTTCCAGTCGTACGAGGAGCAGCCCGTATCTATTTTGGATCGTCAGGTAAGGAGGCTTCGGAATAAAGATGTAGCCTCTGTTAAGGTACTGTGGCGGAACGATAATAGGGAGGAAATGACATGGGAGGCCGAAGAGGAAATGAAGAAGAAATATCCTCATTTGTTCTCTATACCCACAGGTAACCTTAAATCCCTGCTTTAATTTATTCCAATATCAATCGTGTGTCATATGTGATGTCTGTAAACATGAACTCCCCCAAGGTATTTTCAAACCCTATGAGATTAATTTAACATTCGAGGACGAATGTTCTAAAGGGGGGGAGGATGTTATATCCCGTATTTTTGAACCTCGGAGCATCTGCTGGGATGGGGCCCACATACCGAGATTTTTTTTGGAACATCTGAAAAGTCATATGAATCACATATGTAAAGTTAAACACAACTCATGAAGTACCTTTGGACCAAATCAAAGTGGAAACCCTCCAAACGAATATGTTTAAGAAAACGTTTTCGGGTGACCTGACTTCGGGGGGCAAAAACTGTATTGTAAGTTTGGAATTTCGAAAATACCTTGAAATAGAAGTTGTAGATAATTGAATTAGCTTTCCATCCATAGGTCGTGGGTTCCCAGGTGACGTCGGTACAAGGAGATATGAACGTTTTAAGGTCGAAAGGTCAGTGGGCTAGGCCCAACTCGGGACCAACCGAGTTGGCCCAAAAAAATGAAAAACAAATTCAGGCCCAAGTGAGGAGCCATTCGGCCATGGTCCATAAAAAGGATCAAAGCCCATGGAATTAAGTCATGTGGTCAATGAATAAAAGACCACTTAATCATCCAAATTCCATAGAACTTTCAAGAGAAAGAATAGGAGGAAAAACAAGAGAAAAACAAGAACAAAAAGAGGGCATTTCGGGTTTGGCCATAGAAAAATCACCCCTCAAAATCTTGCCTCTAAAATTATTTTCTTGTTGAATTCCTACTAAATTAAGTATCCTCTACAACTTGGTGTAATTGTTTTGGAAGAAGGAGCACTTATTTCTTCAAGTTGACAACTTGTTCAAGTGAAGAAGTTTGTAGAAAAAGGTAAGAATCAATTCCTTTTTCTTATGTTATGAAGGTTTGTTTATGTTGTGGTATGTGGAAATGAGTAGAAATTATGGAAATAAGGAAGTTTGCAAAGTGGGTATGTATATATATATGTAGCCATGGGTGTATATATGTTGTATACATATATGAGTTGAATTTTATGTTGCATTCTAGTTGTGGTTATGATGGAAATTATATTGGGAATGAAAGTTGAATGAATTTTGGTTGAAGTTGGAATGTAGATGATTATGTCACTTTAGAATAATTTTGTGATATTATGGAAATGAAGTTGTTAAGATGTGAATTATGATTATGGTTGATGAATTTGGAAGTTGGAAACTTGTTATGAAGTTGTATGCCAAAGATTTGATGTTTTGCATAAGTTATGTTTTTGGCGGAAGATTGTATATCATGTATATCGAGTGTATATCTTAAGGAAAACGATATGAAATGTTTCTAGAACTATATGGTGATGATCATGATGGTTGTTGAATATGAAATTATTGATCTTAGTTGAAAGTTGGGTTGAATTGAAGATTATGTCAACTTGTGAGAAAAATGACTAGTTGAAGGATATTTGTGTTTTTAATGTTCATTGTTGATATTGTTGTTGTCGTTTGGGTTGTTGTTGATGATTTATAGCCGAGTTGAATTCTCGGGGTGTCATATGTATAGGGGAAGTGCTGCCGAAATTTCGGTAGCCAAATATGCTTAAAGTTGAAATAATGGCATTAATAATTCACAATTGGTAAACTTGACCAATTGCAGTTTTTCGACGAAACGGGAAGTGAGATTGGAAAGGCTTAAGGAGCGTGAAAGGTATGTAAAGTAAACCCAATTCTTCCCTTGGCATGCCCCTAGTGTGTTAGGGTCGGATCCGGGCCTCGAAGGACCTCTTGGCCCTCGGAATCCGCAAGACAAAATTTCAGTTTTTCCTTCAGTAGAATTGAACCATTTTGATACGCTTTTTTTTCTGAAATTATGCAATTTTGCTCTAAATTATTCAGAAAATCATAGAATGTTTGTATAACCTTTTTAGGTGATACTATATGCTTAGAGGGCACAATTTGAGCCCGGCGCCTTGTTTGTCCCAAGGCGGGCCCGCTATTTACGGTTTTGCCCCTAATGTGTTAAAGCTTCCTTTTTAAGCGATTTTTGAAAGAAATGTTTTAATTACCCTACTAATCGCTTAACGAATATTATTTTAAATATTCTGTTAAATATTATAAATTATTTTGACACTCGGAATGACTTCGGGAAAGTTATACTTCTGTAATTTATTATGATATCCGAAATACATTTATTATGATTCCGTCCGACCCCATTGGATTTGTTTGTCTTCGATACGCTTCATCGAGTCTTTGAAAACATTTATTATATTTTTTAAATTGCATTAGTCTCTCACTACTCCACTCGTGGATGTCCCAATGTTTCCCACACTGAGCCCGGGCCAGGATATGTTGTCAAGCGTAATTCTCTGCATTGTTCGCCGCGTCCCGGTGTGAGGGGGCAGGTATACGCGTACATGGGTCTGTGGAGTATGATGTGCCATGTCCGCCTATTCTGATCTGATCTGTATGGCCATTTTGATATGACATTATATGATACGGGGCCACGCCCCTTTTTCTGATTCCTCTGTATAGTGGCACCAGCGTCGGGAGGGTGGCCACATTCTGTCTGCCGAGTCCCGTGTCAGGGACCGGATATGATATGATATGACATATGTTTCTGTACGCATTCTGTCTGTTTTGGAAATATGCATTTGACACTCTGGATTCTGTACTCATTTTCTGTAACCATTATGATTTGACTTCTGTGATTCCGCTTTACATATTCAGTACATATTTCGTACTGACCCCCTTTCTTCGGGGGCTGCGTTTTCATGTCGCGCAGGTACTGACGACAGGTTCGTTGATCCACACGTTTAGGATCCTATTTCTGCTATTTGGGGCGCTCTCTTCTACAGAGCCCATCTTTTGGTACAGTTTGTCACTGCTATCTGGATATGTACTTTGTTCAGGGTATGACGGGGCCCTGTCCCGTCTTATGATTATGATATGTTCTGTAGAGGTCTGTGGATACATCTGTGTGGGTTCTGTACATATGTTTGGGATACTTTGTTCTATGATGGCCTTATCGGCCTATGTGTGCCAAGTCTGCTTTTTCTGATAAATTCTGTGGCATCCACTAATATTATTATAATATTATTCTGATAATATGCTAATTTGGGTATCGGGTACGTATAGGTGCCCAGCTAGGGCACTGGTCGCGGCCCACGGGGTTGGGTCGTGACATGTAACCCCTCGTCTTTTATCTTACCAGCAGTTGCTAGCTAAATAATGCTGGGTTCCTATCCCATTGTTGTGTTTTTTTAGTTATACTAGCTTAGCGTACGCGCAAAACGAAAGCACGTACCTCATTTATGATTTAACAGCAAATTTCATAAAAATAAATTGGACTTAGCTACGAACTTCGTCGCTAAATTGCTCATAGCTAATATTTTTTTTATTTTTTTTGATAATTCATTGCTGATTCATCGCAAAATAAAATTAGTGATGAATTTCACTGTTTAACTTTTAGTCAATAAATCATGTGTATTCTGTCGTGAAATAACTTAATATATAAAAGAATATTGAGAGTTTTCATTTGTTAATAAGCGTAACAAAAACAAAAATGTCAATCCATATAGAATATACTTTATTTTTTACTATTTCATCCGTGTCAATTTAAAAATTTGTATTTTGTAATTTGACATTTAACATTATATTATGATCGATTTTGCTTATTGTTGACTAATTGATGAAAAATTGAGTCGCTTAAGGTATGCATTCTTTTATCAGTTTTATAATTACAGTATCAAACTCGTGATGTTGCTAGATTTAATTTATTATGAAAAATATTATCATATATAATATTTTGTAAGTAAAAATAAATATTCAACCATATTGTATTTATTTATTCAAATTTTATCCCCTTTAGTCTCAAATAGACATGATAGCTTAGGCCTAGCTAAACATAAATCTTCCCAAGCTAGCATATAATTTTTTTTCCGGTTAACTGGATAGCAGCATATAAACTTTAATTGAATTAAAAGGTTTAAATTATTAGGCAAAGTCCTATAAAACCCAAAAACTCTATTCGTGTGCCAAATTTAAACTGGATAGCAAGCAACTTCTGGTGCAAACACAAGCAACAAATATCAACCTAATATCCTATGCAATAAGGAACTCCTACATATATAATCGGATTCATTAGATTTATTAAACAATCTAAGCCTTAAGATAGGTGAGCTAATTGGATTAAGAACAATTGTAAATCCAATTAGTTTTTCCGAATCATAAATAAAATTGAATTCATACATAATAGGATTCATTAGATTTACATTTAAACTAATCTAGCTTATAAATAGGTGAGCAAATTGGATAAATAACAATAGGGGTGAAGACCAAACCATGCTTTTATATGAAGGGAAAAAACCATAGTTCAACCTATCAGCTTCATAATTTGATCAATTTAAAAAATAGGAAATCACAATACAATGCTTGTTACCTGAAGTCTTGGCTAACTCGAGGTCCCTCAACTTGGCTTCTTTTGTTTTATGACCAGTAATCGGCTAATTCTTAGGACCAATCACAACTCGAAGATAATGGGCCCGCCTCTAAAAGTTTTTCCTCTTAAATACCGGGCTTAATTAGCATGATGTCCGGGCTCAAATGTCTGACCTAACTCACACCTCAAACCTTTGCCACGTGAACTTCAATTATAAAAGTTATTCTCCTCTAATTCCAGACAATTTCTCCATAGGCAATCTGTAGGTCAACGGTCAACCATCAAAGGATCAATGTCAGCATAATAATTCTTATCCAAGGTTGGTCATATCAATTAGACACCAAACGCAATTAAATATGCCTGAAAACACTTAATTTCCAAGTTCTCATATCACAATTCAATCTCTAACTCAATTGTACTTCATAGTAATGATTCCCATAAGATTATAAGCTAAATCCAGAGCTAGTTCAAATAGGTGAAATCCGGGCTCATAAATCATAATAAAGGGAAACGAAAGATACAAAGCAAAAAAAGATAAAACAAATTAAAATAAACATCCGAACTTTACACAAACCTGACCACAAATGCCTAAGCACGGATGATTTGGTACTATGTGACTGAACAAGATCGAGCATATTGAAAGACTAAGCTAATTAAAAATATCTATGTTAATAGGATGAAATTGAATACCTGAATTTATTTGTAATATTCTTGATAGATTATGTAAATATTTTGTAATCTCTTACTTAGGTTAGAATATTTTGTAATATTTTAGACTCTCCTATTTTGAGTAGGAGATTGTTGTATATTAACCAATTCAAGGAATGAAAGGAAACTACGGAAAATATTCTTTCATGGTATCAGAAGTCTAGGATTTTCTTCTTTTTTCCTCTCCTCTCTCCTCTCCGCTGCCCTAGCTCCGTCGGCTGCCACCTCTCTCATTTTTTTTCCGCCACCATGTCCACCTCTAAATCATCCTTCCACCCCGCTTTCGCCATCTCCAACATCCGTAATCACATTCTTGTGGTTCTTGAAATAGAGAATGCACAATACGGCACATGGGCGGAATTGTTTAGGATCCACGCCATATCCCATAGGGTCATACACCATATCATCGCACCAGAGAAAGGGAAGCAGGCAGCCCCTCCCTGCGATGACGACAAAGAACTTTGGTCGACCCTTGATGCGACTGTGCTCCAGTGGATTTATTCCACGATTTTGAATGACCTCCTTACTACTATTCTTGAACCTGGAGCAACGGCCATGGAAGCCTGGGATCGCTTGCGTGATATCTTCCAGGACCATCAAAACTCCCGTGCCGTTATGCTCGAATAAGATTTTTCTACAACTAGGATGGAAGACTTCCCGAACGCGTCTGCGTATTGTCAGAGGCTCAAGAGCATCTCCAATCAGTTAAAAAAATGTGGGGGCTTCGGTTTCCAATTCCCGCCTTGTTCCTCAGCTTGTTTCGGGTCTCACCGACGCATTCAAATGTGTGGGAACGCAGATTCGTCACAGCAAACCATTGCCTCCTTTCACCGAGGCGCGCTCCTCACTCGTTCTGGAGGAACGAGAACAGGCGATGCAGGCGGCCCACTCTACTCCTTCGGCGATGGTGGCTGCCACAGATGGTGAGGGTTCGACTAATTTTTTTGATAATACTCATTCGTCTAGTCATGCTGTGAATAACAGGGGCAAAAATAACAACAACAAAGGCTGCAATTCTGGCCGTCGGAACGGCGCTGGCCGTGGCAACGCTGGCGGCAAAGCTGGTCGTGGCGGCAGCCGTGGTCACAACAGCGGAAATCACCAGCCACCGCCAGGCAGCTGGCCGCGTCAACCGTCTCCTCAGCCATGGCAGCTTCCCAATTATGCTTGGGGATGGATGCCACAATGGGCCGTGCCACCTTGCCTGTATCCGTCCACTTGGCCGACGTCTTCGCAAGGGCCCTCGGCCAAACAACCGGGCATTCTCGGCCCTGCTCCCCAACCTCCGCAGCAGGCGTATGCTGCTGCCCCGTTTCAGCAGATGTATGCCCCGTCTTAAGCTCCCACGGACATCGAATCGGCAATGCATACGATGACTTTGAATCCTCCGGACCAGAAGTGGTACATGGACACCGGTGCCACATCTCACATGACATCCACGAATGGTAATCTCTCGTCTTATTCTAATTTGAACAATCATCATCATGGTATTGTTGTTGGTAATGGTCATTCAATTCCAATTCACGGTTGTGGTCATACTCATTTGCCTCCCCCAAACCCTCCTTTATCGTTGAAAAATGTCCTCCACGCCCCAAAACTCATTAAAAACTTAATCTCTGTTAGAAAGTTCACTACTGATAACTCTGTGTCTGTTAATTTTGATCCATATGGGTTTTCTGTGAAGGATTTTCAGACCGGGATGCCACTAATGAGATGTGAGAGTCGGGGCGATCTATATCCCATCACCACCACCATCACAAACACAGCCAATTCTCCATCAACCTTTGCTGCTTTGTCTTCTTCTCTTTGGCATGATCGTTTGGGTCACCCGGGAGCGTTAGTTTTGAATTCTCTTAGGATAAATAAAAGCATTGAATGTAATAATTCTAGTTGCTCTAGTATTTGTCGTTCTTGCGTGCTTGGAAAACATATTAAGTTGCCTTTTGTTCCATCTAATTCGAACACTTGTATGCCTTTTGATATTATTCATAGTGATTTATGGACTTCTCCTGTCTTAAATTCCATAGGTCATCGATATTATGTTCTTTTCTTGGATGATTTCTCGAAATATTTGTGAACTTTTCCCTTATCTAGGAAATCTGATGTCTTTGCTAAGTTTTTAGAATTTCGGGCCCATGTCCGAACGCATTTTGAACGAGAAATAAAAAATGTCCAATGTGATAATGGGAAAGAATATGAAAATAATGATTTTTGGCGTCTTTGTGAGTCGAATGGGATGTCTTTCCATCTTTCTTGTCCTCATACGTCCTCACAAAATGGGAAGGCCGAAAGGAAAATTCGGTCTATCAATAATGTCGTGCGCACTCTTCTTGCCCACGCTTCTCTCCCGCCTTCCTTTTGGCATTATACATTGCAAATGGCAACTTACCTACTTAATATTTTACCAAGCAAGTTATTGAACCACAAATCTCCCCTCCATGCTCTATATCATAAGGAACCGACGTACTCGCACCTTCGGGTCTTTGGGTGTTTGTGCTACCCTCTTTTCCCGTCAACTACAATTCATAAGTTGCAGGCCCGGTCTACACCTTGTGTATTTTTGGGGTACCCATCGAACCATAGAGGCTACAAATGCTATGACTTATCATCACATAAGATCATCCTTAGTCGTCATGTTGTTTTCGATGAGACTCGGTTTCCTTTTGCTAACTTGTCTACTCCTCCACCCCATACATACGATTTTTTGGATGAAGGAATCTCTCCTTATATTTTTCATCACCTCCAAAAATCGGCACCTGCCCCCTCCACTGCCTCCCCGCCCGCTGCCCAGCAACCCACTGCTCCTCCGCTGCCTCCCGTCACCGAAGCTGGTCCCACGGTGAGGCAGCCCCAGCTGGACCGACTGCCAGCCCCAACTAGCCCGACTGCCAGCCCCCGTCCACTTGCTCCTGTCCAGCCACCTATCCCCACTCCCCGTCCCACCATGGTCACCCGCAGCCAACGGGGTATTGTCAATCCTAAATGTTTGTTTAACTTACATACCACGGTTACGAAATCTCCTCTACCTCGTAACCCATTGGCCGCTCTTCGTGACCCGAATTGACAAATGGCTATGAATGATGAATTTGATGCTCTTGTTAGGAATAAGACGTGGGATTTGGTCCCCCGTCCACCTAATGTTAATGTTATTCGTTCTATGTGGATTTTTACTCATAAAGAAAAGTCTAATGGTGCTTTTGAGAGGCATAAAGTCCGCCTTGTAGGTGATGGCAAAACTCAGCAGGTTGGCATTGACTGTGGTGAGACGTTCAGTCCGGTGGTGAAACCGGCAACTATCTGCACTATTCTTAGTCTTTCGTTGTCAAAGCATTGGCCTATACATCAACTGGATGTGAAGAATGCTTTTCTTCACGGTGAGCTCAAGGAAACTGTGTATATGCATCAGCCTATGGGTTTTCGGGATCGCACACATCCTGATTATGTTTGCCTATTGCGTAAGTCTCTCTATGGGCTTAAGCAGGCTCCACGTGCTTGGTATAGACGTTTTGCAGATTTTGTGTTTTCCCTTGGCTTCTCTAATAGCAGGTCTGATAATTCGTTGTTCATCTACCATGCGGGGACTGAAATGGCCATACATTTTACTCTATGTTGATGATATTATACTCACTGCATCCTCAGACGCTCTCCGTCGTTCCATCATGGATAGGTTTGGTTCCGAATTTGCTATGAAGGATTTAGGTCCTTTGAATTATTTTCTTGGCATTGCTGTGACCCGTCACAAGGGGGGATGTTCCTCTCTCAACGTAAGTATGCTGAGGAAATCATTGATCGCGCGGGTATGTCATCTTGCAAGCCCTCTCTCACTCCGGTTGACACAAAACCGAAGGTCAGTGCTACTTCGGGTGCTCCTTATGAAGATCCCACTCATTATCGTAGTCTCGCAGGTGCTCTTCAGTATCTCACTTTCACGAGACCAGATATTTCATATGCTGTCCAACAGGTGTGCTTACATATGCATGACCCGCGGGACGATCATATGCATGCTCTTAAGCGGATTGTGCGGTATGTTCAGGGCACTCTTGATCACGGGTTGCATCTCTACCCATCATCGATCACCGACCTTGTCTCCTACACCGATGCAGATTGGGGTGGCTGTCCGGACACTCGTCGTTCTACGTCGGGGTATTGTGTATTTTTGGGTGACAACTTGATTTCTTGGTCGTCAAAGCGACAACCAACTCTTTATCGGTCTAGCGCTGAAGCAGAGTATCGAGGTGTGGCTAATGTTGTCTCTGAGTCTTGTTGGATTCGCAATCTTTTATTGAAACTACATTGTCCGGTTCGCAAATTTACGTTGGTATATTGTGACAATATGAGTGCCATATATCTGTCTGGTAATCCGGTGCAACATCAACGCACCAAACATATTGAGATGGACATTCATTTTGTGCGTGAGAAGGTTGCGCGGGGACAAGTTCGAGTCCTTCATGTCCCGTCCCGATATCAGATTGCAGATATTTTCACTAAAGGTCTTCCTCAGGTCCTTTTTGAAGATTTTCGTGACAGTCTCAGCGTTCGTAAACCTCCCGTTTCGACTGCGGGGGTGTGATAGATTATGTAAATATTTTGTAATATTTTGTAATCTCTTATTTAGGTTAGAATATTTTGTAATATTTTAGACTCTCCTATTTTGAGTAGGAGATTGTTGTATATTAACCAATTCAAGGAATGAAAGGAAACTATGGAAAATATTCTTTCAATTCTTTAATCTTTCGGATTGGCGTCAGGCCTTGTCGGATTTCTCATTCATGGCACAAGGAGTACATAAAATATCTACAATCAAAAACCTTCGAGTTATAGTTATCAATTTTCATGAAACGTAAAACTTAAAAAACTTAATACAAACGCTTCAATATAATGTAACCAACAAAGAAATTAATTAAAATAATGTTCAGTTATGTAACTCAAAATCAACACATGCATTATGTGATCAAAAGTACTGCAAAAGAAATTAAAAGAGCACGAAAAAAGAAAGATCGCAAAATTGGAATAAAAAGTAGAAAGACGGTACTTCAAGACTCCTAGGGTAACATTTATAGTTGAATCTCCCTTTACTTTGGTATCATAAAGTAATTTTGGTAAAAAAAAATCCTAAACCTAAATGACATTAATTGTCAACGAAGATTTCCTTCGCCAAAAGGGATGTAAATTTATCGACTTTTTTGGAGAAGAATTTTTAATTTGAAAGAACTCTTAATATTATAAGAATAATTAAATAATAATTTGAGTAAAAAGTAGTAAATGACAATTTTGTCTATTGTGGAGTTTTTTAATGAAGGGCAAAAAGTTCAATCAACATTTCTAAGGCCCTTCGTACTTTTAATATAGTACAGATTATCCTTTCATTATGATGTTTACGATATAATAGTTTATATATATATATATATATATATATATATATATATATATATATAAAATAAAAAGATTTTAAAAAAAAGTCTGTAACAAAAGAAATAAGAGGTAGGAATCTAGTAGCTCAGTTAGTTGGCTACGTGAAGTTTCACCTTGTTGGTGAGGATTCGAATCCCACGTTGTAATTCCCTCCCCATGTAATAATAATAATAATAATAATAATAATAATAATAATAATAATAATAATAATAATAATAATAATAATAATAATAATAAAAAATAAAAAAAAAATAAGACTCGATTTTCCGTTTGTTATTCATCCCCGGGTAGAAAATTCAAAATAAGTCATCTTAATTAACAACTAACAATGATACCCCTTTCAGTCATATGCCTTTTACATTAAACGATTATCCAAAACAAATATAAAGAAACCTTTAAACATTAACACATTCGTTTAAAAGCCCTTGGCAATTTTAGGATCATAAAGAAACCTTTAAAAATTAACACATTCCTTTAAAAGCCCTTGGCAATTTTAGGATCATAAAGAAACCTTTAAAAATTAACACATTCCTTTAAAAGCCCTTGACAATTTTAGGATCATCAATTCATCATTACAATTTAATTAGGTCAACTCACTCGTCAATTAAACTGCGGAAAAAAAAAAGAGTTATCGAGCATCTTAAGTAGGATGGGACACTTCTAATTAACAATATATAATATGGAATATGCCTGCTTGTTGTTGATATTATTCGTTGCTTGATTAAGATATGCTTTGAATGTTTGTCTTAAATTATACAAGGCAGGGAGGGAAAAGGAATGATTAGTTTGAAAACTTAACCCTTTTCACTAATATACCAAATAATGAAAATTAAATCAAGCAAAATAGAAATGAGAAGGATATGTTTTCCTTTGTCCCTATAATTTATCTATCTTCACAGATAAATATTTTGGTTCTTTCCTTTAACTACTTTTGCTATTTAAGTTTAAAGCACCTAACAAAAATTACACGGTAGTTAAATTTTTAACTTATACGATGGATGATCTTTCATAAAGGTAGCATTTAAGTTTTGGACTAAATACAACTTAACATTGAAAAAGAATAATAAATAGATATGAATGAACATAATCTGAAGAGATAATGTGCATAAGGTAAACCAAGAAAACAAAACTATTGAATATTGTGTCACTAAATAAATATTTTTTTCCAACGAAAGATATACCTGGCTTCCCTACTTTGCTTTATTATTTCTCAAACAGAGATATAAAAGAAATTGACCAGCAAATAAGAAGAGAAAAGATTAACCTATGAAAATAAATAACGCAACAATAAAAAATATGAAATTCTGAAAGAAGTGAAAAAAGTATAGTTTTCTTTCATTCGTTTCTTAGCAGGCAGAAGTAGGGAAAGAATATATCTGATATAACCTTTCGATTTTCACACAATTTAAGTTTCTTAACTTCTTAAATGTACACTAGGAAGAAAGGTTATTCAAAGAAGAAATTGATTTTTCTTAATGTGAACTTATTTCTAATTTATTTTTTTTAATAAAGTCCACTAGGCATTTTGGTGCCTAGGGCTAATTTTATTAATTTTTCTCAAAACAACTCCAAAAATTCTTTACAAATGTAGCCAAAGGCTAATAATAAGAGCAAATTAAACTAATGACCAAATTAAGACTTATAGTTTGTCTTAACTTGATACTACAAATTGCTAAAGAATTAATTAAAAGAAGTGAAGTAAAAGTGAAAATGAAATAAATAACTTGATCTTGAGCAGTTGATGATCCAATCATCCGTACCTTGCCTAAGTACACTACATTCTCCAAATATTGATAATTCCTCAGTAGGATGAGCATCCCGGGGTGCTAATACCACCCACTGAGAAAAAAACCAATAAATAGATCATGAGTGCAACTTTGTAGTTCAAGCAATCCCAAATATCACCATATACCATGGCTCAAAATGTTTTAGTTTTTTTTTTTTCCTTTATAAAACTAGAATTTCTTTAATTCGGGTTTCTTTGGTTTAAGTTATGAGAAAAATAATCATGTGGTATTGTATTACCAATACAACGTTTAGTTTGCAACGTTACACAACACCAGGCAGAGTCAAGATTTTAGTTTATGTATCTTGAATAACAATTATTTTTATTTAAAGAATTCTTGATATATATTTATACATATATATCAAATAATTTTTTAAACACATATATAGAATTTCGACAGAAGCTATTGAACTCTACCGAATCCGTAGCTAAAGGGCTGACTCCACCGCTACATAATACTTTGCATTACTGTATAGGGTAAAATCTGTCGACACTAAGGTGACGTATCAAAAGGATGACACGCTGCAATGGTGACATGTCATATTTGAGTCAGCAAGCGAGGGGCTCCGGGAAAGCATAACGACGCTCCGGAGGAGTAACTTGGCAGCCGCTACCAGAGACAGAAACTACAAAGGGTCCGGAAAAGCATGCCAACTCACTATTCAAATGTCATTCAATGTGCAACCGTTACAAGAAACGTCAAGTCTTCCGCCGATCTTAAATAAGCATTATTGCCCTTCATTGCCACTCATTGTCATAACATTAAATCCCTTTATTACCTTTGGCATTAATATTGGTAATGAAGAGGCATGATTCGAGGATCATGCACCCCATAGCCTCATCTCATTGTAAGGATCATCTGAAAATATATACAAGAATTACCTTGCTCTTATTTTGCTCTTAGTTCCTAATTACTTTTGTTCAGCTAAGCAAAGATCTAATAGTTTGCTTGCCTGGAGACTCTAGCTCAAAAGCTTCTCAAGCTATTGCTTTAAATTCCTTTAGCTTTCTTTATAATTATCTTGCTTAATTTTACATATTATCTCATTATTCGATCATATTGATCCACGTACACAAATTCAACTGTATTGTTTTTCGTGTAAACTGTTACTAATTATATACATATAATGAATAAAAAATTTCATTTATGATATAAGACTTGTTGACACGCAATTTTGTCCCACTTTTCCTTCAATTAATTTATCTGCGTTTCTTGATCGTTAATAATTCGGACGAGTTATTTTAAATTTACTTAACAAAGCACTATATTAATACTTTCAAAATATTTATTGCACGGTTATTTATTTTAATTAAAAGTTGTATTATATATTTGGAAGTGGTTAATGCTAGCCCGAATTATTAAGATGAAGATGTCTAAATAAATTAATTAAAGGAGGAAAAGGGCCAAATTTGGATCCCACTAGCCCACACTTTAAATTCACCAACTCCACCAGCCCACACTTTCGGACCAACTGAGCCCAGTCGAGACCAGCCCATTATCCGAATATTCGTGACCCGGCCCACTTTCTCTTAAAAACCCATTCATCGTCCTAACCTAAACAAAACCTAATCCCTTCTCCTAACGCCGCACTCTCTCTCCTCTCCCCTTTCCCTTCGTCACTCTCTCTCTCCCCTCCATTTAGCAAAATCTCAGTTGCCTTTAGCCATGAAAAGCCCTTGTCCACACCATTTCCATACAAAGAAACTTGTCTATACGTCTGCTTCACCTGAGCTCTGTCGTTGACAGAGAAAGGTTGTCCCTCTTTTGCTACAAGACGCGTCGATCCTCAAAAATCAAGAATGGTCGAACCATTTTCGGTAACACCCGAATCAAATCACGCGAGGATTTGCTCAGATTTCAACGGCTCATTTTGATTCGTTTTTCAAAACAAAAAATTCGAATCCCGCCCAATTTGGAACCGAGCAAACCCTAAATCATCCTATAAATATTCACTTTTTGATCCAACAAAGACAGTTCTTTTTCAGCCGTCTGAACCCCTCCTAAAATATTTACACTTTTTTCACTATACCTGGGAATATTCAGTTGAAGGATTAAGTCATTGATCCTTTCTGCTGTTACTTTAAAATCGAGTGTAGATTCGGGACTTAAAGCCCCGTTCACTGCACCACCAACAGGTAAATCTGATGCTATTTCGATTTATCGTTCTGTTAAAATTATGTTAGTATAGAAAAATCATGTTTAATATCTTGCTGTTGCCATTTGTGATTCGAAAACTTGCTTGCATTTCTTATTTCGCGTAGTAGCTATAATTGCCGAATGATAAATAGACATTAAGGTTCGCGTCTTAGTTTTACCATTTTTTAATATTTAGATATGTTTTATGAAGGCTCCATAAACCAGATCATATTAACTCTGTTTTTCTAGAGTTTTTGAATGTAAAGTTCTTCTCCCAGTTTCATTTCAATTTGTATGAGTTTAGTCTAGTTAACCTTAGTTTGAAATGATAATTAGCTCTGTCTTGTTTATTAGAAATCTGGAATTAATTAAGCATGGTTGAGTTTTACGAATTTAGATATTTAATTTCCTTTCAACTTTCAACATGTATGCAGAGTATGGCTTTCTGTTGCCCTGTTCTGTTTTCATCTTCATGTGTTTTGTTGTTAAATAAGTCTGTTCCTGATTTGGAAGGTTATTAAGTGTATTCCCCTTCTTCAGTGCGATTTTGATTAGGTTTATTTTGTGTGATGCCATACACGGCCTAGTTGTTGTAGTAAATGCCTTTCATGGGTTAAAGTGGTGATATACACACATACTCTACTCCACTGTCGTATGTTTAGAAAAAAGGGAAAATGGTTGGTCATCCTATTGAGCATTTTATGGAGAATACATGTTTTCTTGTTTCGACATTAAGATGGAAGTTTACCTTTCATTTAGGATTTAGTTACCTTAGTTTCACAAACTAATTTACTTCCTGACTTGAGCAATGCTTTCTTGTTTGACCATTCTAGCCTATCTTTAAGTCAATATAAGAATAGAAATGCTTTAAATAGTTTGGCTCCTTTAGAGTCATTTGATAAACATGAGTCGAATCCCTTCCTTGTTCGACATTTTGCAGAGTGTGTTTAGTTATTTTAAGTTGACAGTTTCAAGAGTATTCAAATATGCTTGAGCATCTCATATCCCCTCTTAGTTAATGTAGACAGTGTCTTTTGGTTTGTTGAGTTTATGACTAGAAATACAATCAATATGTCTCTATAGTCCTTTATTAAAATTTAGAAGCCATTTTCATTTGGTCTGAAGACATTTTTTGTAAAAATAGCAAAGATCTTCCACATTTTGTGTTCTGAAAGTTTTTGTTTTGATCTGTTAAACTCTATCTAGATGTGATTTAAACAATAAATACATTTTAATAAGTTCGGATGAAAGATCTATACATGTTGGCCTATGTTCAAAGTTCAAATGTTTCCTTTAAGTTAAGAAGGAATTTGTTTCTATTGAATCCAAGTACATCTACCAGATCAGTACCCCTTTTTTTCCAGATTTTTCCTCACTGTTTTGCTCAAAAAGAATAGTGGTGGCTTAGTGTGTTCCTCTAACGTTATTACTATCATTTAAATGTTTGAATGATGATGTGGTTATGGATTTGCTTGTATTTTTCCTTCACTATTAAGAAGCAGTAGAGCATCTCTAACTCCTCCTCTTTTACTTTGTTTATTTTGCATGACCACACCGGAGCCGAAGAGTTTCACTTTGAAACTCAACGATGCTACTATCACATGGAGCCCGTACATGCTTGTTCATTCCCAGCTTCACGTCGCTTACAAGCGAACCAAAATCTGATCTTTCTGTTGAGAGTCAATATCGGTTGCAGATCTGCTCGTTTTCTACTTGTGTTATGCTTGCTTGACGATATCTTTTTGCTGAATTATGTGATCATTATTTGTCTTCTGGTTTGTTTGCTACTTTAGTTAAATGACAGAGTGATTTTGATCTCATCCATGTTGTTAGTTGATCTACACACGTTAGCAATGCTGAAATATACTCACTTCACGTCTAATTAATTATATTAGCAATGCCTAAGTTATTATGATTTATAACCAGCTTCATTTAAAGTTCTACTTTAATTAATAGTGAACAAGTTACTATAGGTTTGGAGTCGGTCCAAATGTTTTTCACTAAAATATTTATCTCACTAAACGCCTGAATCAATCAAAGAAAGTCTATTTATAAAATTATTTTTTGCATTAGCAAACTATCTATCTTATCTAGTCATTTAATATATATGTAACTGTTAAAATCAATTAACACCTAGTTATTAAGTTGTTTCAAATATTTATAAAACGTTGTACAATCCCGTATTTCCTTTGGTTTATTTATGACTAAGGTCTTTTTATGCAAACTATTATCTTTTCTACAAGTTTTATTTAAAACAACATGTTTATATTTCTATTATAACTTTAGCAATACTTACAAGATACTTTCTTAAATATTGTAAAATGTTATATCCGCACTTTTAGCCTTAATTAATTAACATAAGTCCGGTCTGTTAACCATTGTTAATGGATTTTAGAGGATGCCTAATACCTTCCCTCTAGATTAGTTGAACCCTTACCTAGAATCTTAAGTTTCGTAGACAGTAAAATAGAGTTAACTTTAAAAATAACTTTAATTAACCTTAGGTGCCCTAATTCACCATAATTAATTAGGTGGCGACTCCCTTAACTTTAATTAACCCCGAAATTACCGGGATGTTGTAAACTATTTTGACTCCGGTTAAAATAGGGTATAACAAGACTTTGCGTGATTAATGTTTTTTTTTTTTTTTTTCAATATTAAACTTTGCATTACTAAAACTTTTATATTGCTTAATAAGAGATAATATTGTTGTCGGGCTTGATAGGTGGTGATATCACATTTACTTACTGAATTTTGGATAAATTATCTTTACATATTAAATAAATTTTGTAATACAAGAAAAACAAGGTTTGATCCAAAGCTAGTGAATTCTGCTAAATCTGTTGCGTTAATAAGGCTCCATTCTAGTGTTGCACTCTCGCGTCATATGACTCCGTCCTGAAAGTAATGTAAAATACAAATATATGCATTAACATCATTTGGATAGAATGCCCAAAAAAAAAAAAAAATTGACAGAAGAATCTAAATAAAAGATATCCTTAAATAGGGGATTCATGCATAATACTCTCTATATTTAGCCTTTATTTATCGTCTAACAAATTTTTATATTATCATACATTACGTATCCGGCTCTACACAACTACTTCGTTAATCAAGAGACTCCTTAACGAGAAATAGATTTCTCACGAGAATTACTAGAGACGGAGAAATATTATTTTGTGAGTTAAGATATGACTATAATTATTCTTCCTTTAGTGATGAAATAAATCATGTAAATACAACATTTCTACTCCTTCCGTATTTAAATGTTTCTCTTACTTTCCTTTTTAATCCATTTAAAAAATGATGTCTTTTTTTTTTTGACAACTCTTTAATTCTAATTTTTCACATGACATGTTTAAGACCACAAGATTAAATGACATTTTGATACATTCTTCATATCTTTAGTTGTTTACTTTCTTAAAATCTGTGTCAAGTTAAAACCAGCCAAATATTTTGAAATGGAGAAGTAATAATATCTGGAGGGCCAAATGTCCTCTGAAGGTCTATATAAAGCAAGACCTAAAAAAAAAAGAAAAAAAAGAAAAAGAAAAAAAAGACGAAATAATAAAAAAATAACATTTGTAAAGACAATTCAGAAGCAAAGCCCATTTTTAAATGAAAGGGAGCCCATTTGCCGCCCACCAAAAAAGGACAAGTCTTAAGCCAACGTGGTCGAATCGCAACCGTCGATTTCAATCCAACAGCTCAAATTTGAAATGGGTCCAAGCCAATGGGGGCACGCACCTTTGACTCCCTCCCTCCACCGGCCTTACTGTGTTGTCTGGTCTTCTTTGGGTCAAATTCAATACGCAATGTAACTGTAACAGTTTGCAAATTTATTTTTCATCATGTCAATATTGCCCTCAAATTTGTGCCTCTCTCAATATATACCAGAATATTCTCTTGTTTACTGTTACTAGTATAAGTACCCGCGCAACAAAAGAAAAAAGTCACATTATGTATTATGCCCAAACTATTTTACAAAACCAAAGAGCACTTTTTAAGCAATATTTGCTACAACAAATAAATTGTAACATGAATGTTTAAACAATTGTTATGAAATGTTTAAAAGCCTAACTCGATTTTATACAAATATATAAATTAATGGAGAAGTGTTAGCATATTTTATTCACGATCAGAAGTCTTCATTTTATTGGATGAACCTCAGGCATGAGGAAAAAAATATATTAAGAACAACACCACCATTATAGCCATAGACCTCTCATGCTCAAAGCTATATATTAAGAAACACTAAGAACTTTGAGTAAAAATGCGCGAATAATATAACTTATCACTTGAATTAATATTCTTGTCTACTACACTACTTTTAATATCACATAAATAAATAAAACCTTTTGCCTGAATTATCTTTTATTTACTTTTCATATTATTGTTTGCAAATTGTCTAAAATTATAAGTAAAACTCTTTAATATTATTTAATTATTCTATTTTATTTTTAAAATGATTCAAATGTAGAAATATCCTCACGTTATCTCTATTTGTACGTGTTTCGTACCTTTATAATTTAATTGGTTTTCTCTTGTTTGTTATTTTACCTATTATGAAATTTTCATGCTTAAAATTAAGCTACGGTTTTGAATTCGTCCAAAGTATAAAAAGATAAATTCTTATTATTATATTATCAAGATATGTACTGATATTTCTCAATGATTGTTTTTCATTACGTGCAAATAAGAACTTAAAGTTTTCTTCTATTTTATTATCAATATAAAAATTAGAATTTTAATTATCAAAAATTAATTATATTTGTAAAACTACTCTGCTCTTTATTCATTTGCCTACTATCTATAGTTTAATTAGCTTTTACCATTAATTTTTTTTATCTATAATCAAAATAGTATCATAGTTTACCCTAAATTGTAATTTTGAAGCAATCTAGAAACAAATATATAAGTCATTTGAATATTTTGTTCTAAATCTATTTATATTTTTGATTTTTTTATATTGTATTAATTATAATAAGAAATCGAATTTTCCTCTTTTGTTATCAGTATAAAATTTTAAGATTTAATTTTTCATTTTGAAATTACCTATATGAAAATTTCGTTAGTTTTTCACTTGATTTAATACCCTTCCCGCAACTCTTCATTTAATTTAATACTCTCTCCGTTTTAATTTATATGAACCCATTTGACTGGGCACGACACTTGAGAAAGAGAGAAGACTTTTTGTGTGGCTGAAATCATTCATAAAGTGAATTTTTGTTTCCAAATTAGGAAAGAGGTCATTCATTTTGGCACGGACTAAAAAGGAAATAAGTTCAAACAAATTGAAACAGAGAGAGTATAAGATAGATATTAATAGAAGTATGATCTATTACTATTGAAATAACTTTTTTATATATATAAAAGGTACAAATTGTATTGCTCAAAATCTTTCATTGTTTAAGCTTATATATAAGGTACAAATTGTATTGCTCAAATTCTTTCGTTGTTTAAGCTTATATATATAAGGTACAAACTGTATTGCTCAAATTCTTTCATTGTTCAAATACTTTTTTATTTTATCTACCAGTTCAAAGTTCAAATACGATTATATTATCTCTATTTTATTTTCATTATAATTTTTTTTATTATGACTGTCCTGCTTCAATTGGATGGTATTATTAAAATGCTTTAACTTTTTTGTCCAAAAACTATCATGTGACTTTTTCTAACGAATCACTTGACTTAATAATTTAATATCCAAGCTTACCAAGAGAAGATAAATTGCTTTTAATAAATTTATACCAACTGAAATCTCAAAATAGTATGACGACATAATTTTTTGAATTGGAAAAATAATGTATAGGATTTTAAGATCCTATCATTCTCTTACACTTCAAAGATATGATTTTCTAGATAAGCCCAGCAAAAAATTGAATGACATTTTTATCAATAATTAACTTGTACAACGGTTAGTATATTTCTTTCCATATCAAGTTACATTGAGTATGTTGACAAAAGGATAACTCTATATTTAAGGTTTCATGTCTACTATGATTCAATATCTTATTTGCAGTACACCTACTTTATCATTCCAACTGGGTTGATTGTTAGTACATTATGTGTGCTCCTTCAATAATAATATGAATTTTCATGAAACTTACCTCTTCCTGGCCTCATATCCTTTGGCTCCCCCGGGAATCCTCTTTGAAACGCAACTTTTGATGCTAATTCTTTCTATGGGGTGTTATTTTATTTTAAAATTTATAATATAATTTTAACATTGCAGCGAATGACAGATTTATGGAATAATATCTCTTGCATTGAAAAGAAAAGGTACATAAGCCGTAATCCAAATACAATCTGCAAAACATTTTATACGTTGTAAGCTTGACGTCTTGACCTGCTAATGTACTCTTCTTATATGCTGCTACTTACTGTCCCATTCATTGCAATATGCTCAAATAGTGTTTATAAGTAAACTTCAATGCAGCACCGCTGCTGCCGCAACACTCACTTTTACTACTACTATTCTCTCTTTGCAATGGTCGCGAGTCACGAGTGGCGGAAATAAGTGGACTTTCTGCTCCTGCAAACACTCACTTTTACTACTACTACTCCCTCTTTGCAAGGGTCACGAGTGGCGGAAAGAAGTGGACTTTTTGCTCCTGCAATGCATCATAAAAATTCAAATATTATTATATATATGAAGAAGCTATATATCTGTATCTAGAAAAGATACATTTCCGGAAGCTATATATCTCAAGGACCTGGAAGGTCTCGAAAGGGTCTGGACTTGTCTTGATGTCTTCTAAAGGAGAATAATCAAAGGCACCAAAAGCCATGCCATTACAACATAATTTCCGCAACCACAATCTCCAAACTTAATTTAAGATAATTTTTTCAGAATAAACAAAACAGAATATTTCAGTGTAGTATGAAAGTTAAGGAATTCACTAACCCTTACCGGAGTTCTTGAACTACGCACCCCACAAACGCTCTTACCGCAACCAACTTCTGAGTTTGTTTGTTTGTTTAATTGTGATTTATTTATTGTTTCACTATCATTGGGGAAATAGGAACGTGCAGATGTGGGTTAGTTTAGGTTAGTTTTTTTTCTCCTAATATTGTATTTGAAATTTGAAAGGGCGTGAAGAGCAGTTTTATGTAAATAACGTGCTTTCGGTTCCGACCTTTTTCTTACCCACTTTCTTTCTTCCTTATTTTCTTCCTAAACCACCTTCTCTTATTTTTTTTATTTTTTTTTTCATTTATTTTTTCCTTTTTCTAACATGGAAGTTGTAAGTTGTAAGTTGATCTGGAAGTTTTTTTTTTATTTTTTTTCATTTTTTTTCTATTTTAAATCTTCTCAGATAGTAATTTTTAAATTTGAATTCTATAATAATAACTAATAACTAATTGTAAACTAATTAACTAAAGTGTGTCCTAAAACTGCCACTTGTCACAATCCTATGACAAACTATCCTCCTTTTAATAATATATAGATTTTTACATAAAAATCAAGAATCGCTGTAAAAGCATGTTTGGATGAGCTTATAACTTATGATTTATTCGCATAAGTCATAAGTTTGTAATCCTAACATATGACTTCTGGCTTATTTTTGTTATTTAGACTTAAAAAAAGTGCTTAAAAACTTTTTTTTTATCTTAACTAAACACTACAAAAATGCTTAAATGCTATTTTAGTTTAAAAACACATAAAAATAAGCCAATCCAAACAGGCTTTAAGAATTTTTATTGGACTAACACAAGAATTTATTATCGAAAAAGTAAATAAATTACAACAATTGATTAATGCTACGTTTCCAACATTTTCCATTTTCTAGTGTAGGCTTAGGGTTTTTTTTTTTTTTTTTCCTTCATATTTCAATGCTAAAATCAACATGAATAATAATGTCTAATAAATATTACTCTCTCCGAATTAAAAAAAGTGTCTACTTAGCCTTTTTTTTTTTGTTAAAAAAAGTGTCCACTTATTAAACCAAGAAACAATTAACCTTATCTTTCCAAATTTGCCCTTATTAAGTGTTATGTGATCAAATCTCAATGCCTATTTAATTAGGGATAGTTTAGTCAATTTACATATTTTTTTTTCTTGTTGTAAGTAATTTCTTAAGGGGTGTGCAGATGGCTAAGTGGACTCTTTTTTTTATCCTGAGGGAGTAGTAGTCAAAAAAGCAAAACAATCTAAATGAGGGTTTGCTTGGCGAAAAATGGCAAAACTGTAAATTTTAACTTAAATAAAATGAATATTATGTAATGAACTTTTAGTTTAATGAATATACCAAATTTAGAAGTGCATATCATACTTACCCGTTATCCAAACAACCAACAAAAAAAAGTACACATAAAATTGAAACTTAAGTATTTTATAATTATGTATTCATAAGTAAAATGAAACCTCTGAAATATATCCTTACATACAACTGTATTTAAGGTCAAATCATGTAGTGAAAAAACGAATTTTAAACGTTTCTTATTTACAATGGTTGTTGACCAAACTCTAATTTGATCTTCAAAAATCAGTCTATGACATTGGTCCCATTGTTTTCCACATATTAAGCATATACTTTTTAGGACAGGTAAATAGAGACAAATGGCATAGATACATACTCACCTCATAAAATAAACAAAAAACTAAATAACCTGTCGTGTTGGGCAAAAATCCAATTTTTTTATGGTTCAAACAGTATGAAGACATTTTAGTCATTTCACTACCTTATGACATGTGAATTTGAATATATTTTAAATTATGGTTGGTGTTCAAAAAAAAAAAACAATATTGAAATTTGGAGGCTGTCACGGTGACACACCCCACCCCCCACGCCTCTCATCTCCTTTTTTTTCAAAATGCAGTGTTTGTGTACAGTGAAAGACCAAACATTCACACAAGGGAAAAAGAAAAAGAGAATAAAGTAAAGCTAAAGCTGTTACCTTCTCTATTTTCTATACTCCTTAGATTTGCTTTTGACCCTTTCTTTTTCTCTTTTATTTTTTCCCTTAGTTTCAACCTCCCTATTTTCTCTCTTCAAAACTATAGTCATCTTGGGAATTTTGGGTCTACTTTAATTTTTATTTTACATTTTTTGTCATATTTTCTTGCTAGATAGATCTTGGGTTTGTCCTATTCTTGTAATGCAATTGTTTGAAGCTGTTAAGTGCTTCTTAATAGATCAATATCTTATGGGTTGCCATTAGATTTCTTGGTTTTTGCTTAGTTCAGTTTCTTTCTGGGGAGTTTGTTGTGCAAAAATTGAATCTTTGAAGGGAAGATTTATAGTAAATCAAGAAACTTTGTTGGACCAATTATTTATTTTGGAAATGCTATAAGTGGGAAATGATGTTGATATTGGTGAGTTAGGAGGCATTATTTGTTGTCCCCTCCATTAGGTTTGGCAGATAAGCCCACTGGGACCTTTTTGATTCACTTTATTTGTAGAAGAAGAAAGAAAAAAAAAGTTAACTTTTTTGATTCAATTATTAGAATCTTGATTGTGTGGTATTAAAGCTTTATTACTTTGAAGAAGAGAAATGGCAGAGAGAGTTAAGGGTGTGGCATCCCTTCAGTCCATTAAATCACTGCCAGTGGGATATGCATTCGATTCGAACAAGTCTGAGACTGTGAATCATAGAATGGCATCCAAGAAGGAGGCTAATGGTAATGCTGATGGTTATGTTGATGAATCCCCTTATAGTAGATTGAACTTTTCTGTAGAGGAAAGCCCGTCTAGTGGTGATGATGATCCGAGCGCCAATGCATTCGACTCGTCTCGTGTAGAATCTAAATGGAGTGACACCACGTCTTATGTGACAAAGAAGGTACTCGATGATCATAGTAGATTGGTATCATCTGTTTGTCTGTTGGTTGCTTGATTGATATTAGATAAACCATCATATTCGGTTCCTCATTAATGCATCTGGCTTATAATATTGCTGGCTAAACTACTTGATGAAAGTTACTTATGCTTGTACACCTTGATGTGATTTGTGGGAATGGTTGAGAGCTGATACTTAGCCTGAACTTTTTTAGGTATCAGTAGCTTCTTAGGGAGGACAACTTTGGTATCCTTTCTTTCAGGAAAATGATAAGCTAGTCTACAAATGAAGCACTAAACCAATTATCTTTATTTAGATGTAGAGTTTGAAACGTAAGATCTTCGAAGAATTTTTCTAGAATGTCAAGATATTAGTGGTGATATCTTAAGAATTTTGGAAGCTAATTATATCATTGTTGATTCATAAATATATGACGAAGGGGTTATTTTTAAATTTCAGTCTTTTTGATAGGATATTGTGATTATTAATGTGATGTAGGCCACAAATCAGCACTGGATCATCTCTTTTCTTGTGTTGTCACTCTTTTCCACACTCTTGCTTTTGTTCGGAGTTGAGTGTTGTGCTTTCGGTGGATATTAATTTTAGCTGCTTTTTCGAAACATGAAGAGGCATCATTATTAATTGTCGGTAGTTCACATTTTATCCGTTTATTTATTTATTTACTTATTGCTTGTAAATTTTTCTATAGCTGTTTGAACAAATCAATTTTCTCCCCTTTTTGGGGAAAACCTCTCCCACAATGGAGTTAGTGTATATATCAAAATGTTATCTTACTTAAAGAAACTTTAGGAAATTCTAGATCACATGTTTCTTGTGCCTATCTTAAATACTCAAAGCTTACCATTCTGTAGTAAGTTAATCTACCTATGGACTCCTATCATTTGATTGGACTGCAGTATTTTCTTGTATACTAGACTGTCATGACATAGTTAAGATTTCATCACTCAAAAAAAATGGTGGATAAATGCTCTTTGAAGAATGTTGCCTTTCAAATCTTATACAACCGCGTAGTTGTTCATTACGAATGAAACAGTAGCAATGCGGATGAACAATGGAAACATCCTTGTAATTAAGGTAGTGTTTCATACAATGGATGACTCGCCATAAAGGAATGAAAATTTAGAGGGGTTGGTAGGATTTTCTCCAAGTATGTTGTCTTATAGTTTGAAGATTTTCTCTGATCTGTAGCTTGGAAGGGAGCATCCAGAGAGCTTTTTTTTTTCCCCAGTATCCGGAGAAGAAAATGCTTTATGAACAATGAGATATATTCTTTTTGTTATTAAGGGTAGTGTTTCCTACTATGGATGACTCACCAAGAAATGGAATTTTACAAGGGATGGTGACATTTTCTCCAATGTGTTGCCTGTTAAAGGTTGAAATTTTCTCTGATCTGGTTGCTTGAAATGAAGTCCCAGAGGTGCTTATGTTAATCTTCATAATCTGGACGAAGAAGAATGCTTTATCAGCAACTGTCTTTTCCTTTCTGTTCCCAAGGCGATGACCTAGAGTTTGAGGTACGGGAGTATCAATCTGATGGTGACTTGGTGTGAGGCCATCTGCTTCAGCCTGTATGAGCAAGATCCTTAACAACCTGTGCTTGTGGGCTGGATAGGCTGTCCAGTGGACTAGTTGACGTGCATACAAGTTGGCCCAGATACCATCGATATCTGCAACCTTTCTGTAAAGAATGAACCTTGGGCCTAACTGAACCCCAAAAGCTAGCTAATGAGGGGAGGATTGCCCAAGTCCATATAAAGAGACCAAGTCTCCAATCCCTAGCCGATGTGGGAGAACTCAACACTTTCTACTAGGAATGTCTTTCTGGAGATTCTCTTCTGTGTTACAGTTAGAAGATGATCAACTTACCATATGCAGTGTGAAAATAATGCATTAAAGTTTCAGCACATAGAGGTTACTTACCTAGTCCTCTTTTTGTCGAATGAAGTATGGATTTGCCATCATGTGAATAGCAGAAGAATCAAACATAACGCATGCTGCATCTTTTGTTCTTAGATAGAAGACTATCTCCCATGTTTCTCATTATGTAATTGGCTTGTGAATTATGAGAGACGCATCTGCTTCTGAGAAAGGCTCGGTGATTCGAAAGTCTGTCTATGTGCTTACCAAGGAGTATGGGGCGATACATATTGGTTGACTAAAAGGATTGAATTTGTGAGTACAGTAGGATGTGTGTAGTAGACCAAGGAGATTGTTTTTTGATTTTGTGAACATAAATCTCACTGTTTCTGTGCAACCCGTAAATTTAGACACAATGTAACCAATTACAGGGGTTTCATTAATCCGGATATATTTTATTGGTTCTTGAAAAGTGCATTGGATCTTGTGAGATGGCTGGTGGCTAATTATTTACAGGATCATTTGTTGGTGTAGCTTTGGCAAAAGGCAAAAGATGGCTTAGTTGATCTCACCTGTAGACAGCTTTTAGAAACATACTTAAGACTTGAAATAGTCAATGATATCCTTCCAATTGTTATACTTGCTTGTTTGAATCCTAGTTCTTTTGAATTTTATGTTGGATTTGGGTTGCGATGTAATACAAGTAATGTTCAACAGTGCAATTATTTACCTTTACAATGATTTCAAACGGGATAATCCCCCCTCCCCCCTCCCATATGTTATGTGTTGGGTTGTTTTCTACTGGCTTGTAGTCATCATATGCTGGTTTGAATGCACAAAGATATTCCTCTTTTTCAATGATTTTCTTACCTTCTTTTTTGACTTTTTTGAACTTTTGGTGTTGACTTGTTGCAGAAGCTTCATTCATGGTTTCAACTAGCTGATGGGAGCTGGGAGCTGGCAACATTCATTTCGAAATCTGGAAATGAAGTTCTCATATCATTGTCTGAAGGAAAAGTAAGGCAGTTTACTGAGATTCTTTCATCTTTTTGCCTACAGAGCTTTCTGATAAAAGAAACAAACTGTTTCGGCAGTTCTCTAGTCGATCTGTTCAAAATGTTGAAAAGAAGGGATGCCTTAGAAAACAAAAAGAAGTATGTTTATTTCTATTTGTGAAGGGGAGCCTTGGAGCGACGGTAAAGTTGTCTCCGTGTGACCTATAGGTCATGGGTTCGAGCCGTGGAAGCAGCAACTAATGCTTGCATTAGGGAAGGCTCTCTAAATTACACCCCTTCGGATGCGGCCCTTCCCCGGACCCTGCAAACCTTTGGGGGGGGGGGGGGGGCGCTTTGTGCACCGGGCTGCCCCTCCTTTTTTTTTTTTTAAAATTTTTTTTCTATCTGTCCACTCTCATTCTCCTTTCCTCATGGCCTCTGTGCACCTTACCCTTGTCCTGCTTCAACCATTTTTCTCCCTCCCCAGATTCCAAGTCCCTTCGACACTTTTTCCTAACCCAAGTGCTCTATGTCTTACCTGTCGAACTTTCTTCCAAATTTGTTTTACAAACACATCTCATTCTTCTTGAAATTAAAAGACTTTTCATGCTTACTGAGGGCTCAAGTTTATGATTTAATCTCACCCCTTTTTTGTTCTTGGTCAAAGCAGGTCTTAAAAGTTAAAGCTGATGATTTAACACCTGCAAATCCTGATATTCTTGATGGTGTGGATGATCTTATGCAATTGAGTTATCTAAATGAGCCATCAGTGCTGTACAATCTTCAGTACAGATACAATAGAGATATGATTTATGTATGCACACATTTCCCTAATTGAATTGTAGTTAACTTTTTTCTTGAGTTTTCTTATTCTTATGCCTTTTTGTTTCTTATCCTCTTCACCTCTTTTAGACAAAAGCTGGTCCAGTTCTTGTTGCCGTGAATCCTTTTAAGAAAGTCGCATTGTATAGCAACGAGTACATTGAAGCTTATAAACGTAAATCCGTTGAGAGCCCACATGTATATGCCATCACAGATATGGCCATAAGAGAAATGGTTCGAGGTACTGATGTTATATATATATATATATATATATATATATATATATATATATAGTGATTGAGGCTGAACATCATTCCTGGTAATCATGATAAATCTTACATAGTTCTCTTTTTTCTGCAGATGAAGTGAATCAGTCTATCATTATAAGGTCAGCGAGTTAAATGCCTTTTGGTTTTCATTTTGTTTGTTGTCTTCTAATATCCACTTTCTTCTAGTATCTTCAGAGCTGAATCTCATCTAACTAATATGCGCTACTTTAAATTTTTCTTCTTAAATGTTATTTGTCCCCATCACTTTATTGTCCCCGCTTGGGCCATAAGTCCATGCTGTCGAGCTCGGCATGTACCGCTTTTACTTACTGGTCCATTCATGTACCTGTGACAAGGAGAGAAGTTATCTTGAAAGACTAAAAATCTCTCAACCATGTTGACGTTATTGAAAGAATAGAACCACATTGGAATCAAAGAATCCATCCACAAAGGCGAACAAATGTTGTATCATTTTACGTGCTTATTGTTTCTCTTGCTCCCACTGAGATTAATCTGACTCAAGCTATTGTATATTTGTATGAACATGTATATAAAGACTTTCTAAAATGTTGATATCCTTTATAATAGCTGGTTCGGGGAACAAATAGGGGGACCGATCTCCTTAGTTACCAGACATGATTAGTTAGATGAGAATCAGAAAGTACACTATCTAAATTTAAGTTCAAGAAGCAGAAAGGACATAATCTTAGAAGGAAGAAAATCTATGACATTGCTATCTTTTGTGTAATGAGAGGGAGGAAAATGCTAACTTGCTTTCTCATATATCAATGGCTGCAGAGTGTTGGTGCATGCCTTTTAATTTGGGGGTGTGTCAGCAGTTGATGCCCAAAAAAAAAAAAAAGTAAACTTGTTTGCTAGGTAAGGTTTAGGTAACGGCCGAAAATGATAGTGGCAATCTTTTCTAAATATATGCTATTTTCGAAAATAACACAGTTTCAAAATGTAAGAGCGCTACACATGATATGTGGATAAGGCGCATGTTATGGGTTTGAACCTGCCGCAGACAAAATCCTGTATTTAATCGGAGAAAGTTAGAGGGGCCGAACCATTGTTCACCTTAATTTGAACTGTGCGCCATTGGCCTCGGGGATTTCGCGCCTATAAAAAAAAAAAAGAAAAAAGGCAAGGACATAATCATAGAAGTACGCAATCTCTGTGACTGCTGTCTTTTACGTATCAAAGGGGAGAAATGTTAGCCATGTTTTACTGTACTGCGAACGGGCAGCAGATTGATAGTTGTATGCTGCCAAAATATTTAATTATTTGTCTTTTGCTAGGGAAGGTCTATGGAAATGCTTGGAGGCTAAAAGTGTACCTGTGGCGTACATTAGGGTGATCAAGGACATGTATGAGGGAGCCAAAACCAGGGAAGGACAGTAGGAGGAGACTCAGAGCACTTTCCAGTTGAGATGGGGTTGCATCAAGGATCAGCTCTTAGTCCGTTTTTATTTGCCTTGGTGATGGATGGATTGACACGGCAAATTCAAGGTGAGGTGCCATGGTGTATGCTTTTCGCGGACGACATAGTCCTGATCGACGAGACTCGTAGCGGAGTTAACGCTAAGCTGGAGGGTTGGAGACATACTCTGGAGTCTAAAGGGTTTAAGCTGAGTAGGACCAAGACAGAGTACTTGGAGTGTAAGTTCAGTGAAGCACCTCAGGAGGCTGGCTTGGAAGTGAGGCTTGGTACCCAGGCCATCCAGAAGAAAAGTAGTTTCAAGTACCTTGGGTCTATTGTGCAAGGCAGCGGGGAGATTGACGATGATGTCACACATCGTATTGGGGCAGGGTGGATTAAATGGAGGATTGCTTCCGGAGTGCTATGTGACAAGAAGGTGCCACCAAAACTTAAGGGCAAGTTCTACAAAATGGTGGTTAGACCGACTATGTTGTATGGGGCGGAGTGTTGGCCAGTTAAGATCTCTCACGTTCAAAAGATGAAAGTTGCCGAGGTGAGAATGTTGAGATGGATGTGTGGCCACACCAGGAGTGACAGGATTAGGAATGAGCATATTCGGGATAAGGTGGGGGTGGCCTCGGTGGAAGACAAGATGCGAGAAGCGAGATTGAGATGGTTTGGGCATGTGAAGAGGAGAGACACAGATGCCCCAGTGCGGAGGTGTGAGAGGTTGACCATGGATGGTTTCAGACGAGGTAGGGGTAGGCCGAAGAAGTATTAGGGAGAGGTAATTAGACACGACATGGCGCAATTACAGCTTACCGAGGACATGACCTTAGATAGGAGGGTTTGGAGGACCCAAATTAGGGTAGAAGACTAGTAGATAGTCTCGTTTTCCGTTCTTATTAGTAGTCGCATTAGCGCAATATAATTTCTTGTGCTCATATTTCTGCTATTATCTGTTATTTCCTGTGCTTTGATTATCCTGTGTTATCTGTGTCGCTTGCATTAGTTCATTTCATATCGCTTTGAATCTCTTAACCTTATCTGACTTCTTTTTATGCTTTTATTGAGCCGAGGGTCTTTCGAAAACAGCCGTCCTGCCTTGGTAGGAGTAAGGTCTGCGTACACTCTACCCTCCCCAGACCCCACGAGGTGGGATTTCACTGGGTTGTTGTTGTTGCTAGGGAAGGTCTGGATAAAGCCAGGAAAAGATAGTGCGGTAATTAGGTCCTATCTTTAAATGTATGTCTCATCAAAATAAATCAGCTTAAAATGCATGTTTTCATACATATGGTTAGAGAGGAAGAGAACCTTTCAACGAGAGGTAAAGGCCGTTTTTAAGGCCTGGATTGTCTGAACTTCTTTTTTGATTGATGTAATGAGAAGTTACCTAAAGAGTCCTATATTTTTCTGACCTTGTCTGAAGGATATTCAAAATTTACAGCCCCCTATTTTTGCTTAAAGAAGCAGAAGTTAAATTCTGATTAACTAAGTGCCTCCCTCTCCTCTTTGATTATAATTGTTTCACTGCATATTAGATATAGGTGCAGTCTTTTTTTCTTAATACTACTATTTCATTACATATTTATATAGTGAAATGATAGTATCAAGATATGGAGAATGTGGTCCATATGCACTTTGGCACAATTAGTATCACTAAGGATATTCTTTTTTAGAAAAAAAAAATAGTAATAAGGAGATTACTTTTGGTAAACTCAGAATGGGGATGATTTGTTTGATAATTTGGGACTCTCGCTTGGGGTCTTACATGAAGTATGAATTCTTATAGTTTAGGCTGATTGGCATTTTCTAGTGTGCTTATTTCCTGCTAGCTGGAGTTAGACTAATATACATTCTTTTGTTTCTACATCTTTTCCAATTATTGCCTAATCTATACTCCGACTAGTAGTTATGTCAACAGTACTCTTTGATTATTACGAATGATCCTCTTTGATTTCCCATAATGCATGTGATATATCTTGACTTTTAAGAATATTGTTAGTAGCAATTTATTGCATTAGACCATCTTAGATAATCTTTATCCTATAATAATCCTTGCTTTGTTCATACCCAGTGGGGAGAGTGGAGCTGGCAAAACTGAAACAGCAAAAATAGCAATGCAATACTTGGCTGCCCTTGGAGGTGGTAGTGGAATAGAGGATGAGATTCTGAAAACAAATCCGATTTTAGAAGCCTTTGGTAATGCTAAAACGTTAAGAAATGACAACTCAAGTCGATTTGTAAGTAGTTTTCTTTTAACCGGAACTGGATTTTGACTTTGTAATCATATTTCAAGATTTCTGTTCTAAGTGTTTGAGAAACTGTTAACAATTTTTTGACAGGGGAAGCTTATTGAGATTCACTTTAGTGAGACTGGAAAAATATCAGGGGCTAATATTCAAACATGTAAGACAGTAACTTGTATGATTTCATTGAAATGAATTTTTTATACATAAGTCAAATCAAGTGGCTGACATGTATTTGCATTTTTCCTTTGACTGCTGGTGTGGTTTCTGGATCTTCACAGTTTTACTTGAAAAGGTACTTTTCCCTTCAAATTGCCTTGGATCGACAGCAAATCTGATTATATATATTTTTTTTAATACAAACTTAATGAAGTAGTTTTATGGAACAGTCCAGAGTGGTTCAATGTAGCGAGGGAGAAAGGTCATATCATATATTTTATCAGCTCTGTGCAGGAGCTCCAGGGGCTCTCAAAGGTATGGACTGATTATCTATATGAGGGTGAAATTTTCCTTGTATGATCTCTCAATACATCTTCTCTAGATGTTTTTCCCTTGAGATACGGCTGTTATATGTTTGTTCCATATTTTTGGTTGGCACTTCCATTGTTTATAGTAAATGTCATTGAAACCGTTAACTACTTGTGGATTATTCAGAGGAAGATAGTGCACCTTAGTTGGAATGCACATTGGTAATCTTTATTTTGGTTTCCCCGTCCTCCTTACAATCCTTTCCTGAAAAATCTGTATGTCCTTGCAATGAGGATGGAAATATAGCATATGCTAATGAAGCTTCATATCAATATATGAGAGGTTTTGGATGATAATTGCATGTACAAGGCAGGTACAGTTCAACAAAAATGGAAGTTAGATTGAATGATAGTATGTGCTAGATTTGTAGTGGTTGCTGATAGGTACTATGGCTAATATAAACTTAAAACCAAGTACTTTGTTTTAAAGTTACAAGTAATTACTATATTTGTCAGACACTTAGGTGTTATTTCATTTCTCTTTGTGCCTCATCTGCAGAGAAATTAAATTTGAAGGATGTGAGTGAGTATAACTATCTGAGACAAAGCAATTGCCGTTCAATTTCTGGGGTTGATGATGCTGAAGAATTTCGTATTGTAATGGTAATATTCTTCTAGTCTTGCAAGTCAAGTTTGATCCTTATTCCACGAAAAGATGATTTCACTTTTTATATTTAGGCCAATTGACTTTGGATCTTGTTTGTTTCTTTAAACTTGTTGAGACGCTAAATATGGTGTGTTGTTTTAGGAAGCACTCGACGTTGTCCATATCAGCAAGGAGGATCAAGAGAGTGTTTTCTCAATGCTAGCTGCAGTTTTATGGCTTGGAAATATCTCTTTTACAGCTGTTGATAATGAAAACCATGCTGAGCCAGTTGTGGATGAAGGTAATTTGGAAAGTAAAAAGATTATCACTTCAGCTACTTGTGGCCTTTCTAATTCCTAATTGGCGGTAGTCTTTTTTTCTTCGCCACCTTCCTTTCCCCTCTTTGATATATAGTACTTTGGTTGACTCAAGTTGAATTTTGTAGTTAACTACCGGACATATAAGAAAAGTAATTTTTTTTAATAAAATGCTAGTTCTGATAAAAAAAATTGGATGTAATGTAACCGTGTGATACTCGCCCAACTTTTAGACTTTGCATAATCACTTTAGAATCCTTAAGGCATTATTTACTATTGCCTTCCTTTACTTACATAAAACACTGAAGAGGGGCTGGTTCATGGTAATGAATGGTGGTATTGGTCGGGGCAAGCACACACTCGTTCCCGCAGCCCTTGTTTTGATTCTGCATCTTCACGTGACTCAATAGGAGAGATTGACCTATTTCATACTTCTTCAAATAGCAAAGATCTTCTATTTGTATGGCCATTTGCAGAGCGCATCTAGTTCCAAGTTTGGATAAAAGAGGAGGATTGCAGTAGGTTGACAACTAGCTTCAAAATTATCAGATTATGAATCATCTTAATAATAAATGATAGAATATAGAGGAAAGCTCAATGATCTACAATCTCACGGAATCACTTCTGCTTAGTTGAGAACATAACACAATGAAGAAAGAAAGAAAGAAAGAATGTGAACATTTAACCAAAACCTTACGGCTGTTGGTGGAATGACCCATCCCCTTATAGACCTCTTTGGATGCCTTTTACGCCAGATGTTGAGCATTATATAACTCAATTTGAATTTGAATGCTGACTTATGAGTACGAGGATGGGCTTACCAATTGTTGGTTCCAACATATGAAAAAAATTGAGTATCAACGAAAGTGGATCGGTACATGACCATTATAAGTCTGTAGGGTGTCATTATATACCTATGTGGGACGTATAACTCAACAAAAGGATTTATACGAGCAATACCAATTTGTGACATATTTAGTTGTTGCACTTACATTTGGTCGATGTTTAGGAAGGGCTCTTTCTAGACTAATTAAAGCTTTTTAATTAGGGTAGGCCTAACAATTATTAATGTAATTAGAGTAGAATGGCTATAAAAGTTTCGTGTAGCTAACTTCAACTAATTTGAGGTTAAGATGCTGGTGATTTATATTGTATATCAATCCTAAAGTATCATAGGATTATCTTCTTATGTTTGTCAGTCAGAACTGTCTAGTTTCCCAAGAAACTACAACGGTAGCATGCTTTATTGTTGACTCTATGATGTCTAATTCTGTAGGCCTAACAACTGTTTCCACTTTAATCGGGTGTGGTGTGGAAGAGCTAAAACTAGCTTTATCAACTCGGAAAATGAGAGTAAGAAATGATGATATTGTCCAAAAGCTAACACTATCTCAGGTAATGATTTGTTATATGCCTTGCTGAAAGCTTGTTAGTTGCGTTTGACCAAATGGACCATTTAAGAAGTACTTGAACAATTTTGATCTTTCTGTCAATTTGTTAGGCTACTGACACAAGAGATGCATTGGCAAAATCAATTTATTCTTGTTTGTTTGACTGGCTCGTTGAACAAATAAACAAGTCACTTGCAGTCGGCAAACGTCGAACTGGAAGATCTATCAGCATTCTTGATATTTATGGTTTTGAATCATTCGAGGTATGGGGTTTACAATGCTTGGTTCATTCATCTTTCTTTTATTTGTAATTATGCTGACTTTGATTTCCTTCCCAGAGGAACAGCTTTGAGCAGTTCTGCATTAACTATGCCAATGAACGGTTGCAACAACACTTTAACCGTCACTTGTTCAAGTTGGAACAGGAGGTGATGACCCCTTTACTTAATCCTTTTAGAAACTGATGCCTTGGTTGATATATTTGCACATGACTTTCAACTTCAAATCAACCTGATTTCGAACCAATGATTCGAAATCATGTCCTAACGGTTGTATTTAGAGACAATTTAACTTTAAAATTTGATTTTACACTTAATGAGATGATTTATCGCTGCACAAAATTCTATGACTTGTTTTAGACCACAAGTTTCAAAGTCTTTCTTTCTTAAATTATGTGCCTAGTCAAATAATGCCACATAAATGAGACGGATGGAGTAGTAGATTTCAGCTCTTACTATATGCGTATTCGACATATGAGACTTCATATGATGAATTATTAGATCAAGTAATTTCATAAATTATACTCCACGTGTCCCCAATTTATGTGTCACCATTTATGTTTTAGTCTATCCAAGAAAAGTGCCACCTTTTTATGTTTAGAATAGTTTAACTTAAAAATTCCCATTTTACCCTTAATGTGATGATTTATAGTCATACAAATGTCGATGGCTTGTTTTGGGCCACAAATTTCAATAGTCTTTCTTTCTTTCTTAAATTCCTCATCTAGTCAAACAATGCCACAAAATTAGGGACAGAGGGAGTACTTATTTTATAGCCTGAGACCATGTAATACCAATCTAGAATCTGTTGCCATGTAAGGTTAAGAATTTTAACAATTTTTCAAACATCTGAATTTTTTTAGAATAAACATACTGCTTTATAGTTCTATTTTTGAACAGATGGTGACAACAGATTTCTTTTAAAACTAACATGATGCACCTTTCCAACTTCCTTTTTCAATAAATGTCCCAAGAGGAATTACGTCATTAATGTGACAGAGTGAATAGAAGTGAAGGTGGTATAATATAAATGCCTGACTGAGCATGATGCAGCCTCTTAGAAGTCAGATCAAGAAAGTTTTTTTTCCTTTCACAATGGTGCTGCTTCCTAATTATTAAAACATCCATCAGCTATTCCGTCCAATAAGAGGCATTTCGAGAGCAGCTCCCTGTTGTTGGAAGGAATGACAGATGGTATTCACTTGGAAAGTTAACCTAAACGAGTTTTACATAATGATGTGAAAGAAGTTTATTTTCAATCTTATCAAGCACAATCTTTATCGATATTAGCTATTGAGTTGGATTCTTTTTCTTCATGGGTTTGTGGATTTTTAATTCCCAAGTATAGAAGACTTTACCCTCCTAGGTATCTTGAGTCAGTGAAGGTGGTTTCGTCCGTCTTCCGGCTTCTATCCCTTTTTTGCTTTGCAGGAGGGAACTTTTAGTTTTACTGTTGGTTGCATTATTAAAGAATGTGAATATTAAGTATCGGAAGAAGGGTGTAAGAAAATAAGAGAACGGAAGAAACTTATCAAAGACATGAATTGATGAATACAAGACATGATATTTGTCTGATGTGGGATGATATCTTACGCTAGAACATGTTCACTCTTTCTTCACACCAACACTCAACATTCTGACCTTTACAATAAAAAGTTATTTAAAAACACTCCTCCAAAATAAAGTGAGAATAACCTTTTCTTTGTAAAGTTTTGCATCTGCTTGATGCTTTTGAATATGAATATAACAACTTACTTCATCAAAAAAAAAAAAAAGGTTATTCTCACTTTATTTTGAAATATGAAGTAAATAATGCTAAAAACATGTCGGAAAGTTGCCGAAAAATCTCTGGACCCTCGAATCTTGGCACGAGAAGTTCCTAATTGAACAATGGTTGGAAAGATGCATGCTGTCCAGTGTTTTAAAAGGCAGTTTTGGGACTCGTCTCGAGGCTCGCCCCGGGGGGGGGGGGGGGCACTGGCAAAACGCCTCGGGGCTTAGTTCTGTGAGGCTTACACCCTAAGCGCCCGATTGTACGCCTTAAACACGCCCAATGCTTGGGGCTCGCCTAACGGTTCTTACACAAATTATGTTTCAAATTCCTTAATTTAACACTGTTGACCCTCATAATTCTTTAATAAAATGATGTTTAATAGTTTTTTCATCTATAGAAAATTAGAAATAAGAAGATTGAGAGTAACTCAAAATAACAAGCCCTAGTATTGCATACTTACTAATTGAGAACACGTGAGTTTGAATAGCAATTAACATTTATTTTAAAAATAAACAGACGAATTTTACATCTTCACTTATCATTGGTCTTCTTGTTTTTGTCATATGTCTCAAAATTATCATATTTTATTATTTCACTATTTGAAAGGATTTTTTTTTTTTTGCATGAAGGAGTGATGTTTTAATTATAATACAAATAAAGTTTATTGATTATTTTCTTTCAGGGAGGTAACTTTCATAGTATGATAGTAATGTATTTTAAGAAATTGTGATTTTTTATTGTTTGAAAGTAAGATGTTAGAGTTGATTTGCATCTCATAATAGCTTTTATATCATTGCATTATTTATACTTGTAGAATCATGTTAGGAGTTTTAATTTCTATGAGTTTCTTTAATGTTTTTAATTTTTTAAAACTATTAATATATATTTTTTATATAATTTTTGTTTATTATATTATTTTACTATATTATAAATTAAATATTTAAAGATCCATGGGGCTTACGCCTCGCCCCGTGCTAAGTAAAACGCCTCGCCTCACGCCTCCGCCTTTTAAAACACGGATGCCGCCTTAGGGAAATGTCACCGAAAGGAAGCATGGTGCCACCGGAACGGTCACAAGGAAAGGTCATGACGCAAGTGGAATGGTCACGGGAATGATAAATTTTATTATTGTTGTTGCTTACATTTATTTGTCTTTATTTCCTTTTTAATGTACTAAAGGATCGCTCCAAACATTTTAATTGTCACAGCATTTCTCAAAGAAATAGTTAAATAAATAAATAATTGTGACACCAACATGTTGACTTCAAGGGGGTTGTTTAATTTGATTCTACCTGCCTCGGGTTGATCTTCTATATTTGATTGTACGTACTAAAGGCTTCTTTAGCAACTTGTTCATTCATAACAAAAATACTGATTTCCAATCCATTGGCTGTTACCTAAGAAGTCTCGAAGCTTATGGTGGAATAAGGATATTTTTGTGTTAAACATAAATACTGTTTGCAAATCCACCTAGCAGAATTAGGTGGCAGCACTTTTACTGTGACATGCATGACCACTAGGCAACTCAAAGGATTCTTGTGGCTATGGTTTAGTAATTTTCGAGGAGCTTTAGTTTGTTTTATTTGTATATAGCCATATGTAACTCTTCATTAACAGCTGATTTTCTTTCCAGGAGTATATTCAAGATGGCATTGATTGGACAAAAGTTGATTTTGACGACAACCAAGATTGTCTAAATCTGTTTGAGAAGGTTTATATGTGCAATCTCTTAAATGTCCTTATCCATTTATATTGTTTTCTTTAGTGAATTTAAGGAGTTGTCATAAAACATTTTATGCAGAAACCAAGATTGTCTAGTGGTTCTTGAAGTATATATCTGGTTCAGCATATTGAAACTTGTCTTTTCTGGTTTATGCAGAAACCACTGGGTTTGTTATCTCTGTTAGACGAGGAGTCCACCTTTCCTAATGGCACAGACATGTCATTTGCCAACAAACTCAAGCAGCATCTAAATTCTAATCTTTGTTTCAGAGGGGAACGAGGGAAGGCTTTTACAGTAAGCCATTATGCAGGGGAGGTATGACCTACTTGTTTTGTTCCCCCAAATAACATTGTGATGTGAATGGCTTGTTTATGTTTACTGGGAAATGTAACAATTGTTTGTTACTAGGTAACTTATGATACAACTGGATTTCTAGAGAAGAATCGTGATTTAATGCACTCCAATTCAATTCAGCTTCTATCTTCTTGCAAGTACCGCCTTCCTCAAACATTTGCATCAAATATGCTTTCTCAATCTGAGAAGCCTGTTGTTGGCCCATTGTACAAATCTGGTGGAGCAGACTCCCAGAAATTAAGTGTTTCCACAAAATTCAAGGGACAATTATTCCAACTGATGCAACGACTAGAGAACACGACTCCACATTTCATACGTTGTATCAAGCCCAACAATTCTCAGTCTCCTGGAAAGTATGAGCAAGGACTTGTATTGCAGCAATTACGATGTTGTGGTGTCTTAGAAGTAGTTCGGATATCAAGATCTGGCTTTCCTACCAGAATGTCCCATCACAAGTTTGCTAGAAGGTAGGTATTATCGATCACTAATGCTTTATTATCTGGGTTTCATTTCCTTGAGTTCTTACTTACTGGAATTCATTCTGCATGCATCAGGTACGGATTCCTTTTATTAGACCATGTTGCATCACAAGATCCACTCAGTGTCTCAGTTGCAATATTGCATCAGTTCAATATTCTGCCTGATATGTACCAAGTTGGCTTCACAAAGTTGTTCTTCCGAACTGGACAGGTGAGCAAGACCACCAATTATCTCCTTGAATAATTATTTCTCCAAACTAAAGAGCATTGTTCAATATACTAATTCAAGTACCTCTTTTCAGATTGGGGTTCTTGAAGATACCAGAAATCGCACTCTCCATGGCATCTTACGTGTTCAAAGTTGTTTTAGAGGTCATCAAGCTCGCCGACATCTCAAACATTTTCAAAGAGGAATTGCTACACTTCAGTCATGTATGTGGGTTTGATTGAACTGTTTGCTTATTGGCTTATTGTAGGTAGCGTTTATGAATCATGCTAATTCTCTGTGCAGTTATACGTGGTGAGAAAGCTAGAAAAGAATATGCAAACTTACTACAGAGATACAGAGCAGCTGTGTGTATACAAAAGCAAATAAAAGGCAGGACCAAAAGGAAGTCTTACGAAAATGTTCATGATGCATCAATTGTCATACAAACTGGTAATTGATCAATTTTTCAGACATGATCGAGTAACTTGTTTTTATTTTGCATGATCGCTACTTTTTGTGCTTTATAGTGTTTTAGACTCCTGTTATATATGGATTTTGGCTTGCTCATCCAATAGTTTTATCCTGGTTTTTAAAACTTAATGTTGTAGTTTTTTAACCTCTTTGAGTTTCTTCTCCAGTGATTCGTGGCTGGTTAGTCAGAAGATGCTCAGGAGACATCGGACTGTTACAATTTGGAGGCAGAAAGGTAATGATGGGTGGCCTTAAATTGGGGATGACAATGTCTCTTTGTTGCATGCTATATTTCACTCACTGCTTATTTAAGTTTGTTAGTTAACGTTGACAAAAGCATACCATTAGCGATGGGCCCATTCTCTTCTAATCCTGGTTAGCTTCTTAATTATAGGGTAATGAGTCAGAAGAGGTGCTGGTGAAATCTTCTTTCCTGGCAGAGTTACAACGTCGAGTCCTTAGAGCTGAAGCTGCTCTACGAGAAAAAGAAGAGGAGAATGACATACTTCACCAGAGACTACAGCAGTATGAGAATCGTTGGTCAGAGTATGAGTTGAAAATGAAATCAATGGAAGAAATATGGCAGAAACAAATGAGATCGCTGCAGTCAAGTCTTTCCATTGCAAAAAGGAGCTTAGCCCTGGATGATTCCAGCAGGAGGAACTCTGATGCATCTGTCAATCCAACTGATGATAAAGAGTCTAGTTGGGAGACGGGAAGCAACCATAGGACCCGAGACAGCAATGGAGTAAGACCAATGAGCGCTGGTCTTAGTGTCATAAGCCGATTAGCCGAGGAGTTTGAGCAGAGGAGTCAAGTATTTGGTGACGATGCAAAGTTCTTGGTGGAAGTAAAATCAGGTCAAGTTGAGGCTAACTTGAGTCCAGATCGTGAGCTAAGGAGGTTGAAGCAGATGTTTGAAGCTTGGAAGAAAGATTACGGGTCAAGATTGAGAGAAACAAAGGTCATTCTGAATAAACTGGGCAGTGAAGGGGGCAGCAGCGACAAAATGAAAAAGAAATGGTGGGGAAGGAGGAATAGCACAAGGTTTAACTAATATTGCCTTCTTATCTTGCATTGAGTTGGATCAAAGATTTTGCTTTATATACCAGGCAGGTGTTGTGCAGTGAGCAAGTTTGTATAGAAGTGAAAGGGATGTTAGTATCATGTGAGACTCCTAGTATGTAATTTGGAAATACAGCGTTTCTGTAAAGTTAATCATTGTTTATGATATATCATATTTGTGTTCAAGAGCTCATTCTTTAGCAGAAAAGATAAGGTTACAAAGATCATATGGTATGGAAATGGAAATTGATTGTTTTGCCAAGAACAATTAGAATAGATTATTGAAGCAGAAACTGACGCACAAATAAAATATGGAGTCGCTGGGCAAATTGGTAGAAGTTTAGAGAAGATGAAGTTTTCTTAAATCCAATTACCAAACGTATATCATTGCGCTCATACAAACAGTTCATTCGTCCCAATTTATATGATGCACTTTGATTGAAAACGAGGTTAAGAAAGAGAATTTTTGTAACTTGTGGTCTAGAACAAGTCAATAGACGTTTGTGTGGTTATAAACATTTCATTAAGGCTAAATTGAGAAGTTTCTTTGTGCGACAAGCTAAAAAAAGCGTTTCACCATAAATTAGGACAGAGTAAGTATTAGCTTTGCTTTTTTGGTGTTGGTTTAGTTTCATTCACGATTCTAAAAAGAATTCATATATACCGCAAATTCTGCTTCCTTTGGACAACTCTACTTTATATTATAGTAGAGCATGACCAAATGAAGTTGAAAAGCCCTTGTATAGGGTGATTGTCACCTGAAACGACATAATCATCAGAATACAAAATAATTTCATTAACTGAATGAATTGGTGCCTACACCTTTCTGAGCTCTTGCAACATGTGGAAATTCTACTAAGGTCTGATAATGTAGCATCATCGAAAGGATAGTTCAAGGGTTAAAAAAAAACATAATTCAAGCAGTAGTTTATAGTACAATAGAGGTGGATATTCAAGAGAAAAGAAGAGAATTATAGACTTGTATACCCTCAATCACAAGCTAAGAAATTGAAGAACAAGTTGTTCCATGATTCTCTTTTCCGTTTTTAGCCGGCTAACCATAATACTTGGTCATGTGAATAAGGTTATAATTTAGGAATTTTTTATTCCGTTACCCAAATTAAGGAAATATTGTTCATTCTGTACCAAATACCTATTCCTATTTCGGAAAAAGGCCAAAATTACCCCTGAACTTTGGAAAATAGTTCATCCATACCCTTCGTTATACTTTAGGGCCAATTATACCCTTACCGTTATACTATGGGGTCAATTATACCCTTATGTCTAACAGCTGCCACGTGGCATCATCCTAGCCCTTCAAAATTATTTTCCCCTCAAATAATTTTTTACCCACTAAAATAACCCAACCTGACACGAATTTTTTTTCCAGCCAAGGGGTAATGGGTTGGGTCTGTATCACTTTGGTTGGAAAAAAATTCGGGTCGGGTCTGGTTGGGTTATTTAGTGGGTAAAAAATTATTTGAGGGGAAAATAATTTTGAAGGGCTGGGATGATGCCACGTGGCAGCTGTTAGACATAAGGGTATAATTGACTCCATAGTATAACAGTAAGGGTATAATTGGCCCTAAAGTATAACGAAGGGTATGGATGAACTATTTTCCAAAGTTGAGGGGTAATTTTGGCCCTTTTCCGTTCCTATTTTGAAGGAATTGAAAATACCAATTTTACTGCAGTGATTTTGTTTCTATTTATCCGCAATGAACCTGCATTTTTATTCAACCCCCATTGAGTATATCTATAGAGCCTTTTAAGTTGGTTTCAATAAATACAATTATTGTACTACAAATGTATAATTGAGCATAATAATAACATACATCATATGCGTATATGATGTTGAATATTATATGTATTGATATTTTAGTTATATATTATCTAGTATGTATTATTATTGTATTATCTTTTTTTGGCGAACTGGATATTTATTTATATATGGAAAAAGGTGTAAATATACCCCCAACTTTGTGATTTAGCGCAGATATACCCCTCGTTAAAAAAAAGTGTATATATACCCCTGCCGTTACAAAATAGTGCAGATATACCCTTTTTGCTGACAATTTTTTTGTGAAAATTATTTAGCTTATTTTTTAATTAAAAAAAAGGTCAAGTGGCTTTAAAAAAAAGTCTACCCATTTTTTTTTGAGTATACATATTTTTCTAAAGTCGCATGGTAATTTTTTTTCCTGGTGGGTCGGGTCTGGTTCGATTAAAAAAATGAGTAGACTTATTTTTTTAAAGCCACGGGGATATTTTTTTAAACGAACCAGACCCGACACACCAGTAAAAAAAATTACCATGTGGCTTTAGAAAACTATTTCTCTTAAAAAAAATGGGTAGATTTTTTTTTTAAAGTAATGTGGCATTTTTTAAAATTAAAATATAAGATAAATGATTTTTTTTTTTTAAAAAATCCGTTAGTGAAAAGGGTATATTTGCACCATTTGTGTAACGGCAGGGGTATATTTGCACCATTTTGTAACGGTAGGGGTATATATACATAACTTTTTTAACGAGGAATATATCTGCTCTAAATCGCAAAATTAAAGGGTATATTTGCACCCTTGCCCTTTATATATTAAGGAAGTACCTTAGTAGTTGCGGTAGGGAATACAAATTCACTGTCATGGATAGTGATTACATATTGTTGGCTAAGCTTGCCAAGTTATTATCTGCAATTTTGATCGGATATACAGCTGTAACATTTATACCCGAGTTATATACATTTATACCTACGTTATACATGAAATGAAAATTTATGCATGAGTTATATACATTTATACACACATTATACATTGAATGAAAATGTATGCATGAGTTATTTATTACGTATATAGATCATAAAATAATTTATAAGAAAATCTAGGTACTTACAATTAATCCATAAAGAGGGTATAAACTTTTCTTTTTTTAAGCGGGTATAAAAAAAATTAATTGTAAGGTTCCACTAAAGAACATTTGATTTGAAATTTTATGGTTGGTGAATATCAATGTTTGCCATTTTTTCATGGATTAATTGTAGGACCGAGTTTTTCTCCCTCTTTCCGTTGTTTTCCTAACTAATATGGCTAGAATAATTTTAAGGCTACTTAAATCAACTTTTAAGGCTATCCGGGTAAATTAAAATCTAATGGCTGGACATTTGTGTTATTTCTGTTAGGAAGAAACAAGCAATAATCAAATTGCACGACGAGGTAACAGCAGAAGAAAATACCCAAGTCAAAACTTCTTGCACTATTTGAACCAAGAGAAGACAATAAACACTAGCACAGATGGAAATCTGGGCAGCAACTATACCAACAATAAAATAGCAAAACAAATAAAAATAAATCAATTGCAAGAGACACCAAATTTACGTGGTAAAACCCCTTCAAGGTGAAGAGGAAACATCCACGGGACTTTCGGCTCACAAAAGCTCCACTATAATCAACAAGAGTTACAACAATGTTCTCCAAATGGCTACAACAACAAAGACAAGTACGGAGCAACAATACAAAAAAGATAACACCAAAACTAGTGAAGAAAAGAGAGAAATCACCCCAAAAAACGAGCTACTGTTCGTACTCGAAAACTGCAGATACATACCACAAAATCCAATCTCCACCGTTGAAATCGAAGAACCAGATGTTGAGAACCCCCAGTTCAAATTGCAGCACGATCCAACGGTTAACGAATTGGGAAACACAATTTAAAGCGGACTGCTGTGGCAGAAAATTTCTGGACGAAAATCTGCTTTCTTTCTTACGTTTTTCTCTCTATATGGCTGCTATGAATTCACTCTTGTGTTCTCAAAATAAGACCTAAATATATAGAGGAAATTTTGGGCAAAATTGGCCTGGTTCAAATTGGATTGGGTTTTATTGATCCAATTCCACATAGGAAGAGAAAACCCAAAAACCTAACAATTCTCCCCCTCCCGACTATGTGGAGGAAACCGTCATCTCGGCGATCAAGCAGCAACACTCTAAATCTAGTCTTTTAACCAAGTCCAGAACAACCTGAATGGATAATATCTTCACAACTGGAGAAAAGATTTCATCAAAATCAACTCCCTTCTTCTAATTAAAGCCCTTGTATTATATCCCGTATTTTGCGCATTCGGATATTTTAAGGTAATTGCGACAAGTTAAGAGCAAGACTATATTTTGATCTTGTTTGGTACATAAGTTGTTTATAAAATTTTTGATGTGGAAATATTAAGAATGGTTAGGGGTAGAAAGGGAAATTCGCAAGATGACTCATAGAAATATGGAGGAAGGCTAAGGGCAAATTTGGAATTTGAAAAATAAATTTTCATGAATTGCAAAAAAAAAAAAAAAAAAAGAGAGTGGGCTTGAATTAATAGGCCATATGGCCGTCCAACATGAAGTGGTCCAAGGCCCACATGGGAGCCCAATATTAATTCATAAAAGATGACTAAGAGGACACATTTTTTTATTCTTCTCACTTAGAATTTTCAAGAAACTTGAAGAAGACTCACAAGGGCCATTCGGCCAAGCCAAGAGGAAATTGAAGCCTTCAATTTTGATCCAAAAAAATATTTTCTTCTAGTATTCCTACTAATTTGAAGGTCCTCTTTAACGTGGTATAATTGTTGGAGCAAGAAGACCTCTCTTTGTTGCAAGTTCATAATCATAGCCAAGTGAGAAGTTAAGGGAAAAGGGTAAGAATTAATCTTCTTTTATATGTATGGATGGTTGTGTATGTTGTAGTATGAAATTTATGAAAATATGGATGTTGTGTTGTGGCCGTGTGGTTATTGTATGGCATGGAAGAGAATGAATCAATTTTTCTTAAGTATTTTGGTTGTTGTTGTAATGGCATCTATGATGGAAATGAAAGTTTGATGATTCTAGTTGAAGTTGTAAGTGTTGGAAAGTTGTTTAAAAGCTAATGTGATGTCAAAAATCATTTCTTGTATATATGGAAAAAAAATGTTGTTAGTGTGTGAATTGTTGGTGTAGTTCATGAATTTGAAAGGAGGAAATGTGTTATTATTGTTCTTGTTGAATTTGGAAGGTTTCGGATGGAATGACATATTGGTTGGATTATTGTGAATATTGTGCGGATTGTTTGAAGCGTTCTTAAATATTGTATGAATGGTTTGGATTAGTACTTGAATATGTGGGCAATTATGAATTGAACATAAATGGAACGCCGTCGAAGTTTGTAGAAAGAAGTTGTTAACGTTGGAATGCGTTTTGAATTGATTGTTGATATTGTTAGAATGACTGTTGATATTGTTGTTGACAATTTGGCCGAGTTAAATTCTCGGATTTGTTGTTGATGATATGGCCAAGTTGGATTCTCGGGGATGGTGTATTTACAGGGAAAATGCTGCCGAAATTTCTGTAGACAAAGTGTTAGTTTAAGATGAGATTCTTGGATATCTATAGCTAATGTTTGTTATTCACTAACGTTGTTATAGATTTTGGAAAGGCCAAGACCTAAGTTAGATTAGCTAAGGAAGCGGGCAAGGTATGTAAGGCTTACCCTTTCTTTCTTTTGGCATGATCTTTATGAAACGAGCAAATGACGTATATGTATGATTTCAAAGAAACTCCCATTCTTAGAGCCACTAGGATGGCTAACGTTCTTGATTTCCATAAGCTGTTTCACAAGGTTTTGATGCGTATCGATGATGTCTAAAGTTCTGTTTGATATGTTTCCGAATGGCATTCGAAAGATAATTGATATGACTAAAGTTTTGACCCTCAAATGCTAGCACGTTCGATTATTCCATTGAGTCTTTGATATGTGCATATGGTTCCAAAAGTTATATTTGATTTGATCCATAACGATATCCGAAGGTACTTGATATGATTGTTGCTTTGATTTTCCAAAAACGGCTTCTGAAACGTTCGTAGAAGGTTCTGTACTTCAAACGCTCATAACTTTCTTATACTAAATCGGATTGACCCGAAACTTGTTTATGAGCCTTCAGGTGTCGGTAAGTATACTTGTCCATCGAGTCTTAGAATTGATAAATGGATCGGGCTGCACGTTCCGCAGCAGTATGGTATATGTATATGTGGATCGGGCTGCACGTTCCGCAACAATATAATATATGTATCTATGGATCGGGCTGCACGTTCCGCAGCAATATAATATATGTATTTATGGATCGGGCTGCACGTTCCGCAGCAATATATTTATAGATCGGTCCGAACGTTCCTCGGCACTAATATGTTATATTTATGGATCGGGCCGAACGTTCCTCAGCACTAATATGTTATATATATGGATCGGGCCGAACGTTCCTCAGCACTAATATGTTATATATATGGATCGGGCTGTACGTTCCTCGGCACTAATATGTTATATATATGGATCGGGCCGTACGTTCCTCGGCACTAATATGTTATATATGAATCGGGCCGTACGTTCCTCGGCACTATCATATTACATATGGATCGGTTATATGTATGTGTATATGGTGACATATGATGTCGGCACGTATGATCTGTGTTTGGAAAGTAAGTATTTTGGTACTCTGGATGTTTTACTCATTTTCGGTACTTTTTCTGACATATGACATCGGTAAGCATGATTTACGTTCGAAAAATAAGCACCTTGGTATTCTGACTAATGTACTTACCTTTTGTACCGTTGTTCCGGTTATGTTTCTGTTTTCTGTATTCCGTGTCTTACATACTCAGTACATATTCCGTACTGACCCCCTTTCTTCGGGGGCTGCGTTTCATGCCCGCAGGTACAAACGCGCACGTGAGTGGTTCGTCAGCTTAGGACATCCATTCTGCTGTGTTGAAGAGCTCCCTCGTTCCGGAGCCTATACTTTTAGTACAGATCTTTCTGTTGTACATATTTACGTATATATGACTATGTAGGGGTACGGCGGGGCCCTGTCCCGTCATATGATTCTGTTGTCTTTGTTAGAGGCCTGTAGACATGTATGTGGGTCATGGGTCGTTATTGTTTGGTTATGTCTGTGTGATATGCTTCTTAAGCGATTCCATATGCTATGACAGCCTTAACGGCTTGTATGTGTGAACACGTATATATATATTTTGGGCGATATGTTTTACGACAGCCTTGGTGGCTTCTGTATGATATGTATGTTATATGTGACCGCTTAAGGCGACATATGATCTTTGTATCTGTATAAGTCATTGATATGTCGATTTGGTAAGTAAGTGTGTATGGGTGTCCAGCTCGGGCACTAGTCACGGCCTACGGGGTTGGGTCGTGACACCTTGACAACCAATCTAGCTTTGTATCGTGGAACTAGTTTATCATCTTCATGTTTCACCCTAAAAACCCACATGTTTTTCAAAGCTTTTCTGTCTCTAGGAAGCTTAACCAGATCAAATGTATGATTATCATGCAAGGATTTAATCTCATCTTGCATAGCATCAAACCGCCTTTTCTTTTCTTCACTATCCATGGCCTCATCAAAACTTTCAGGTTCTCCCCCATCAGTCAAAAGTACAAACTCATTGGGAGAATAACGAGATGAAGGTACTTTCTCTTTAATAGATCTTCTGAGAGAACTCTCTGGAACATCAATAACAACTGGTTGCTGGCCAACCACATCATCTTCCACTGAAGCATCAACAGCATCATGCTGGTCATTCTGAACATGATCACTATCTTCATTATCAACTTGATCTTCATTATTTTGACGATTTTCTTTAGGTGCAATAGTCACAAGAACTGGATCATCATCAACTAAGCTCTCATTGCTTTGAGAATCAACCTTCTTAGCTTTGTCAAAATCTTCAATTGTTTGGTCTTCAAAGAACACAACATCACGGCTTCTAACAAGTTTCTTCTCAACTGGATCATAGAAACGATAGCCAAATTCGTCTTGACCATAACCAATGAAGATACATTGCTTAGTTTTAACTTCCAGCTTTGACCTTTCATCATAAGGAACATGCACAAAAGCCTTACACCCGAAGACTCTCAGATGAGCATAAGAGACATCCTTACTAAACCAAACTCTGTCAGGGACATCACCATCCAAAGCAACAGTAGGAGATAAATTGATAACATAAGCAACAGTATTAAGTGCTTCTGCCCAAAATGAATCTGGTAGCTTAGCATCTGAAAGCAAACATCTAACCCTCTCAACTAGAGTTCTGTTCATCCTCTCTGCTAAACCATTTAACTGAGGAGTCTTTGGAGGAGTTTTCTGATGCCGAATACCCTGCTGTCTACAATAATTATCAAAGGGACCAATGTATTCACCACCATTGTCTGAGCGGATGCATTTTAGTTTCTTCCCTGTCTGTCTCTCAACCAAGGCCTGAAAAGTCTTGAACACATCAAGTACTTGATTCTTGGACTTCAAAGGAAATACCAGAGTTTGCGAGAATGATCATCAATAAAAGTCACAAAGTAAAGTGCCCCACCATGAGAGCTTACTTTAAAAGTACCACACAAATCAGAATGTACCAACTCCAGCAAATCATGCTTTCTTGAAGGTGAATGACTCTGAAAAGAAACTCTTTTCTGTTTCCCGACTATGCAATGAACACATCTCTTTAACTTTGCTTGTTTGACTCTAGAAAGCAAATTCTTCTTAGCCAAGTTATCAATCCCCCTCTCGCTCATATGACCCAGCCTTCTATGCCATAATTCTGATGAAGTATCATTCTCCACCAAATTTACTAAGTCACCACAAATGGAGCCTTGAAATAAGTACAAGTCAGACATCTTGTAACCTCGAGCCACAACCATTGAACCTTTAAGAAGCTTCCACTGGCCACCACCAATGATTTGATCATAACCATCATCATCAAGCTTTCCAACAGAAATTAAATTCAGCCGAACATCTGGAGCATGCTTGACATTGTTAAGAACCAACCTCGAACCATTCTTACTTTTCAAGTAAAATGTGCCAATGCCAAGTACCTCAACCTCACTATTGTTGCCCATTCGTAAATTTTCAAAATTACCCGGAGTATAAGAAGAAAATAATTCCTTCTTTGGCGTGACATGAGAAGTGGCACCTGAATCCACAAACCAGGTAGACTTATCACAAACAATATTGATATCATTTTTACCACAAGCAACAAGAAGATCATTTTCAGCAACAACAGCAACACGATTTTCATTATCGCCTTCTTTCTTTTGCCTTTTCTGGTCTCTCTTAAACTTGTAGCAATGTTTCTTGATGTGCCCTTTCAAGTGACAATAATCACATGTAAGATTCTTGTACCTGGAGGATCTTGACTTGCTTCTACTTTTGCCTCTGTCATTCTGACCTCTGAAATTACTTCTCCCCCTATCTTCAGTAACCAAAACATCGGAGTGTGAAGTTGAAGGAGACGACGCTTGAGATTTTCTTCTCATCTCTTCATTCAAAACACCACTCTTAGCATATTCCATGGTTACACCATCACTGGGAGCAGAATTAGTCAAAGAAACTCGAAGAGTTTCCCAAAAGTCTGACAGAGTATTAAGAAGTCAAAGTCCCTGTATTTCTTCATCAAACTTGACATCCATTCCAGACAGCTGATCAAGGACAACCTGAAAATCATTGATATGATCAGAAATAGGACTTCCCTCTTTGTATCTAATATTCATCAATTGTTTCAGTAGGAACAACTTATTATTGCCAGTCTTTGAAGCATAAAGTGTCTCGAGCTTTTCCCACAAGCTTTTAGCATTTGTCTCATTCACAATATGATTTCGAACATTATCTTCAACTCATTTCCTAATATAACCACAAACCTGTAAGTGCTCAAATTCCCAATCCTCATCTTTAATAGACTCGGGTTTCTTAGAAGCAAACACAGGTAAATGCAATTTCTTGACAAATAGAAGATCTTTCATTTTGCTTTTCCAAATATGGTAATTACTGCCATTTAAACAAACCATCTTGCTCATATTTGCCTCCATCATTCAAATAGACAATCAACACAACCAAATACAACCACAAGCTCTGATACCACTTTGTTGGGAAGAAACAAGCAATAACCAAATTGCACGACGAGGTAACAGCGGAAGAAATACCCAAGTCAAAACTTCCTGCACTATTTGAACCAAGAGAAGACAATAAACACTAGCATAGATGGAAATCCGGGCAGCAGCTATACCAACAATAAAATAGCAAAGCAAGCAAAAATAAATCAATTGCAAGAGACACCAAATTTACATGGTAAAACCCCTTCAAGGTGAAGAGGAAACATCCACGGGACCTTCGGTTCACAAAAGTTCCACTATAATCAACAAGAGTTACAACAATGTTCTCCAAATGGCTACAACAACAAAGCCAAGTACGGAGCAACAATACATAAAAAATAGCACCAAAACTAGTGAAGAAAAGAGAGAAATCATCCTAAAAAACGAGCTACTGTTTGTACTCGAAAACTGGAGCTACAGACCACAAAATCCGATCTTCACCGTGGAAATCGAATAACCAGATGTTGAGAACCCCCATTTAAAATTTAAGCACAATCCAACGGTTAACGAATCGGAAAACGCAATTTAAAGCGTACTGCTGTGGCAGAAAATTTCTGGACGAAAATCTGCATTCTTTCTTGCGTTTTTCTCTCTATATGGCTGCTATGAATTCACTCTTGTGTTCTCAAAATAAGACCTAAATATATAGAGGAAATTTTGGGCAAAATTGTCCTGGTCCAAATTGGATTAGATTTTATTGATCCAATTCCACATAGGAAGGGAAACCCAAAAACCTAACAATTTTCCAATGAAAAAAGTTGTTGTAATAGATCAATTGGAGTGACCTGATGAGATGGATGAGAATAACAAACACATGAAACACTGGATGTATTTTGGAAGATAGAAACAGGTCCAATTTGTAGGCAACGTTGATAATGCATGGCACAATCTGGAAGCGGCCCAAGAAGCGTCTACTCAGCTTGGTTTGACTCTGCAAATGCAGTGATAGCTGACTGTAGGGACATAGGTGAACATACACCCAATCACCAAAAAGTAAAAATAAATAAACTTCCCTACAAACGTTATCTACGTAAGCTTCACACTCCTACGACTGGATTAAATTGTTCTTCAATATAGCCAAAACCTTATCACGTTGACGAAGAGAAGCAGTGACATTAGGATTACTTAGTAGAGCCTCCTTGATATAGCACAAAACAGTTGGTGGAGGGCAGCCATATACCACCTCAAATGGAGTTAATTTAGAAATATGACGGTAGCTAGGAGGTAGTATACCTAGATTCTGCCCACGACAATAGATAAAATCAAGCAGTTGGTGTATCTGCAGTGAAGCAACGGAGATACATCTCCAGACATCTGTTAGAGCCTCGATTTGACTATCGACTGCAAATGATAAGACGAACTGATAGCCAATCGTGTCCCTTGAAGCCTGTGAAGCTCGTGCCATAATTCAGAGAGAAAGAAGTAATCTCTATCAAATGCAGTTGTGGAAGGATAGCCAGGGAGGCGAATAAATTCCTGAATAGATATATCAGCCACTTTCTGACTGCTGAAGTTGGTGGGCATAGCAATAAGGTGGTTGAATTTGGATAAACGATCCACAATGACTAATATAACAGGCGACCATGGGAGGGTGGCAATCCTATAACGAAATCCATCGAAGTATCCTCGAAGAATGGAAGCAATGACATGGTTAGCCATTGTGCAAATGACGAAATCACGGCTTGGATTGGCGAAAATGATAAGCTAGTTTTAGAATTAAAAACTAAAACCAATTATTTTTATTTAGATGTAGAGTTTGAAAGGTAAGATCTTGGAAGAAATTTTCTAGAATGTCAAGATATGGTAGTGATACCAAATTCTGGAAGCTAATTATATCATATTCTCGATTCATCAGATTTTAAAATAATTAGCTAATAGTATTAACTTTGGGCAACCAAGAAATTTTATTAAGGGTGTTAAATTATTATTATTATTATTTGTTTTTTTTAAAAAAAGGCCAATGACTGAAGTCAAAAAAATTAAGCATGTCGCCAACTGGGATCAAACACGCAACCTTGTTAGGTTGAACCTTTGACACCCCTCAACCACTCGGCTAAGCCCTCCACTTATTACAAGAGGTGTCAATAGTAATACATATATGTATAAAATCAGAATTTCACATACCTATACAACGTAATTTTCCGGCGAAGGGGCGGGACCAGGTAGCTCCGCCCCTGCCAACCAAGTTCTAATCACCATGACAAAGGGGAGAGTAGACTGCAGAGAAATGAAGATATCAGAACCCTAAGCCGTAAGCATGCATTACTAGAACACAATTATCCGAAAACTGTATGTACTCAACTGAAAAGTAGAAGCTTGAGGAATTTTAGTATTACAATGGCCAACGAGCAATTTTTAACATTTGTATAGAATTATAAGAAGACTATAGACGATAATGCATTGCATGGCATTAATTTATACAAGGATCCATTCCATGTGAGAGTCAGGTACAAGGATCCATTCCATGTCTGAGTCAGGTCCCTAAATAAAGCAAACCATGTCAGATATAAATGAAGCTTTTATGAAGAAAACAGAGATGTAATACCACTTACAAGAGGTTGGGAAGGAGGAGTTGCAATTATAATCCAATCAAAAACACAGTCAAATTGAAAGCCTGCAAAGGAAAGAGAATTGTAACGGAAAGCAAGACAACATATTAACAGACAAAGCTAAAAAAGCATCTCATTAAGACCTTCACGGATGAAGAGATCAGGGAATATTTTCTTCAGATAAGCATAATCCGGTTTATCCTCAAACTTGAGAGAACGACAATAATGGAAATATGATGCAAATTCAGTTGGATGACCCCGACATCAGTCCTGCAGAAACACACATCTGCAGTTAAGTGGAGTAAAAAGGAGTCCATCACCATATTTGCGAATAAATTTACCTCAATAGATGTTGAAACCTTCTTGTCTCTAATTTTCTCATGCTTCTCCTCCTTAGTTCGTGCTGTGATCCCTTGCCAAGGAAGACTGAAAATAAATAGATGTCAAACACATGAAGGCAGGCAAAAGCAAAAGCAAGAGGAGGACAGATTGCAGCAAAAATCACCTTCCTCGGAGGAAGTGCATAAGAACATATCCAAGAGATTCCAAATCATCCCTCCTGCTTTGTTCTATAATTTCCAAAATAGTCAAAACACAGTAAGGTTCATCTAACCAACTCTAAAGAATAACAACACTCACCGATACCAAGGTGTGTGTTCATGCTAGCATATCTTGGATTGCCTACAAAGCTTTTGTTCTCTCTGCAGGGCCAAATACCCATGTAAACTAACTGACATAATAAGATTCAGATACACTAATGCATGGGCATAAAAATAATAAAATATCCTAGAGCACACAAGAGATACAATTCTAAGCTGTAATACAGAGATATTCACAACACAGTATTTTCTTTAGGGAAGGAGAGGGAGTGGTAGAGTAACTTTCAAAAGTTAAGTACAAATCATCAGTCTCCTCGAGGGTGTGGCAGAGTATTTTTCAAAAGTTAAGTACAATCATTAGTCTCATCCTTGTTTCCTTTCCTTCCAAATCCTTCCACCCAATCATAATAATGTAAGTGTTTTTGGTAGGAATGCATGAATGCATTAAAAGCATATCGTACATTTCGCATTATAGCATCATTATAGACAAGTCGGAATATCGCACCATCATATTAAAATCTAAAAACAACCCTACCTATAACTTTACTCAACTGACGCCAACAGGACTATATCATTTTTTTAAAGAATAACGTAAATATTACTCCTCTGTTTCAATTTATGTGAACCTATTTCCTTATTAGTCCGTGCCAAAAAGAATGACCTCTTTCTATATTTGAAAACACTGATAGACTATGAAATAGTCAACGTAAATATTAGGATAATCTTTTCATAATTAGCAAATGTATATTAGGCGTGATCTCTTCCTTATGTATAGTAATTAGGTCCTATAATTTAGCCTAGTATTATGCTGACAGTTAGATATCTACTTTGTATATAATGACTATCATTGTTTTAAAAGGCAGTGTCAGGACTCGCCCCGGGGCTCGCCAGTAGCAAAACGCCCTAGGGCTAACGTGCGGGGCTTAGTTCCTATGAGGCTTACGCCCTAAGCGCCCAACCGTACGCCTTAAACACACCTAACGCCCAACGCCCAGGGCTCGCCTAACAGTTCTTACACAAATTATATTTTAAATTCCTTAATTAGAATCATTCACCCTCATAATTGTTTAACAAAATAATGATACTTAATAGTTTTTCATCTATAGAAATAGAAGATTGGGTGTAACTCATATAACAAGTCGTAGTATTGGATATTTACTATTTGAGAACGTCGTGAGGCTGAATATCACTTATTTTTTTTTAAAAAAAACACATAGCGGAATTGTACATTTTCACTTGTCATTGGTCATAAGTCCTATGTATCAGAATTATCATATAATTTTATTTTTTGTTCATGAAGAAGTTATGTTTTAATTGTAATATTGATAAATTTTATTGATTATTTGCTTATAGGGAGATAAAATGAATATTATAATAGTAATAGTGTTTTAAGAAACTGTGTTTTTTTTCGTGTTTGAAAGTTAAAATGTTAGAATTGTTTTGCATTTCATAATAGCTTTTATTTCATTGTATTGTTTATACTTGTAAAATTATGTTATATATAATTACAAGTTATAAGCGGTGTATAATGGGCTTTGATCATTTTTTTTGTGAGGATCAAGCGCGCGCGCGCGCTCACACACACACACACAGACACACACACACACACATATATATTTCATTTATTTACAGTTTTCTTTTATTTTTTTTATGTAATTTTACCTATTTAAAAATATTTATTGTAATTATATTATTGTAAGATTTACTAAAAATTAAATACCCATGGGGCTTACGCCTCGTCGAGGCGTATGTAAAACGCCCCGCCTTACGCCCCTGCCTTTTAAAACACTGATGACTATCATACATTAATACAAATTACGGATTGATTTCCTACATGGTATCTGTCACGACCCGACTCGGGGCCGCGACGAGCACCCGGTGCTAGCCCACCCGGGCACCCTCTTAGCTTACTCTTATGCTTACATCTAGGTGAGCCACATAATTATACATGCATTTCCATTCATTCGTCAACTAGTCCCATTTGGACAACAACACATTTATATCATCATAGGCATCTATGCCACATCAATGTACATGGGCCAACGTGGCCGACAAAATGATATACAAAACATAGGCCGACAAGGCCAAACACATCTACCCACACACACACATGTCTACGAGCCTCTAAGAGTATAACATATCACATTAGCGGGACAGGACCCCGCTATGCCCATAATTATATACACAAAAGAATGAGTACCCAAAAGATATGGCTCCGAAGGAAATGGAGCTCTTTATGTAATCTCCGAATAGGCAGCTATGGATCAAGTCTGTCTCGCTGTGCACCTGCGGGCATGACGCAGCGTCCACAAACAAAAGGACGTCAGTACGAAGAATGTACTGAGTATGTAAAGCATGAGCAACATCAATAAATAGCATCATGAACAACATATGAAATAGCATAGGAGGGGGGAGACAATAATATCATCGTCATAGCGCTTACCTGCCTTTCGTAGGACTTTCCATTTTTCATACGTATTTGTACACCTACGACATCATCCGTATTCCATAATAGTACTCGTACCATACTTGTGCTCATATTCGTATACATATCCTTATTCGTATTCTTATACATAGTCTTATCACATTCATATTCATATTATATATTTAGTCATTTCATATACATAGCATTTTACATAGCATACCCGACCTCATAGGATTGGTTTTTCATACATACTTGGCCAACCAAGGCTCAAGGTTACTCATACCTGGCCCTACCAAGGCTTCAGGGTTATCCGTACCATCTGCAGAGGTGTGCGCGCGTTTCGTAATCGTATACATACTTTATACATACTCATATACATATATCCTACCCGGCGTTATAAGCTTGGGGTGTCATTATAGCCCTTCATAGGCACATGTAAGTATAATAGCCCGTAGGCACCTTTAGCATCATTATTATTATCATCGTCTTCACTATCATCATTATTTTCGCTACATCTATATCTTATTCTTACTCGTCATATGGGGTGCATAGTACAATCGTAGCACATATCGAGGATCGTGAGCTTATGAGCTCGGAGTGTCAATCATTTGAATACCACATACTCATATAGAGGATTTAAGAGTTTGGCCAAGGAACCATGCCTTATGAAAGAAGGGTTAGCCTTACATACCTTTTCGTCGGACTATTCTACACTTGCATGCTTCCTTCCAATGCTAGCGTCTATACCTTCATTAATATCATAACGATGGCCATTAGTCATTCACATTATCCACATTATCTAGATTCCTTAATTTGCCTCTAATTCACCCATATTCATGGTCATAACATCCAACTTCGTCCATTCGTCTAAAGTGTCTAGTTCATGATCTTAGTACCATTTATAACGCATTCATATCACAACATGACAACATTCATGATTCAATTCAAATTATTCCTCAAAATGTCACTATTCATCATTCATGACCTACTTGACCATATTTTCTACAATCCATGTATTTCAACTCTTCAATACCTTAAACATCATGTAAAGATCATGAATCTTACCTTAGAAATTGTAGGAACAAGCTTTGATTAATAATACTCCACTTTGAGCAAAACCCTAGTTTTCCTTCGTTTGGATTTCTTGACCTAGATGATCTTTGATGATGTTCTTACTCTTGATTCACCTTGTTTTATGTTGTTGATCCTTAAATATCCTTGAAAACTTGTATAATAAATGTAGAGAGAGGTTTTAGAGAGAAGTGGTGTAATGTTTTAATGAAATAAAATAAGTGTTGGTTCCCTTATTTAATGAATTGCAAAAATCTGTGCTGGGTGAACAGTGGTCGTCCATGGAGGTTTACGGTCCGTATTCCACTTTACGGACCGTCCTTCGTGGTCGTCTTTAACCATCTCCAGAACCAGAAACTTTGGCTGCATGCATGGTAATTTACGACCATGGTTTACGGGTCGTAAATCACTTTACGGTCCATCCTCCTGGTCGTATTTTACCATTTCTCAACTGGGCAGAAAGTCGAAGTCTTGCATGGTAATTTACGACTGCCAGTTTACGGACCGTATACCAATTTACGGTCCGTATTTTGCACTTTACGACCACTGGGCAGATTTCAAATCTGCAACTTTTCATATCTCTTAGACTTCTCATTTTAATCATCCACGTCCATGCACATGCATTGCTCACCTTATATCTCATCTTAACTTAGCCAACTTTCTCATCTCACATCGGATACCTTCGAAATCTCGTCTAAGGTCATCAAACGTCGTTTCTTGCTCATGGACCTCATGCACTCATACTTATCACTAGTTCGTTCACTTACGTACCAACGGAATTTTGTTTTCCGAGGTGTAACAGTATCAGATTAGGTTTCCTTCCTCACCTCCTAAACCTAGCCGTCACCCTCTTCCTAACCCTAGCCGTCCTCTTCTTCCTCCCTATTCTCTATTCAATGGCTGACAAAAATTTCCATTCTGCTTTAACTATCACGAATGTGAAATCTTTAATACCAATCACCCTTGACATGGAAACCGGCCATTATCACGAATGGGCGACACTCTTCAAGGTTCTAGCCCGCGTCCACTCCGTACTTGAGTACATCATACCACCAACTGACACCACCGAACTCACCGCGTACAACGCAATGAAGGCGGCTAATCTTCCGCTCTGGAAACGGCTCGATGCGGTGGTTCTCCAATGGATATACACCACCGTATCCCATGATATTCTTACCTCTATTCTCGTGGCGGATGATGTTGCGGAGAAGGCTTGGAACCGAGTTTCTCAGCTTTTCCAAGATAACAAGCACTCAAGGGCTGCGTACCTTGAAACTGAATTCACCACCACAAAAATGGCCCACTTCGGCTCGGTTATGGCCTATTATAACAGGCTAAAGTCACTCGCGGATCAGCTTGCCAACGTGGGGTCGCCGGTGTCTGATCAACGTATGGTCTTGCGCCTCCTTGCGGGCTTATCGGAGACATATGCACACTTTGTCACAACCATCCAGCAGAAGGATGTGCTGCCCTCTTTCTCTGAAGTGTGCTCCAGACTCAAGCTCGAAGACGCCGCTGCCAAGGAACGTGCCCGCGATTCTAGTCCCGCGGCTCTCCTTGTTGATAATGATGCTCCCTCCCCGCCACCTGGAGGCACCAATAATTCAACCAACCGTCGTGATAATAATCGTGGCAGGAATTCCAACAAGAACAAGGAAAAGGGAAATAACAACAACAACAATCGCGGGAAATCCGGTCGCGGCGGCGGCGGACAGACCAGCCATGGCCAGTGGCCGACGGCCCAGCCACCAGCAGGGGGCTACTACTGGCCTACCTGGCCGCCACAGCAATGGGCACTGCCCCCCTGTCCGTATCCAACAAGGCCGTGGCAGCAGCGTCCCACGACGCCAAGGCCCGGCAGTGGCGTTCTCGGTGCAGGTCCACGCTCACCTCAGCAGGCCTATTCCATGCATGGTCCATCCTACTCTGGGTACACTTCAACAGACGTGAAAGCTGCTATGCACACTCTGTCCATGCATCAACCAGATGATAATTGGTACATGGACACCGGAGCGACTTCCCACGTAGTCGCCAACACAGGTACTCTCACGTCTTATTTTAATTTGAGCAATAATTCTGGAATTGTTGTTGGTAATGGTAGCACTATTCCAATTCGTGGCTATGTTCATACATCCCTACCCCCACCTAATCCCCAATTACGTCTCCAAAATGTCTTACATGCTCCAAAACTCATCAAAAACCTTATTTCCGTACGTAAATTCACTAAGGACAATAATTTTTCGGTTGAGTTTGATCCTCTTGGGTTTTCTGTGAAGGATTTACCGACGGGGAGCCGCCTAATGAGATGTGAGAGCACCGGGGAATTGTATCCTATCACTGGCACAAAACAGACCACTCAACTATCAACCTTCATTGCCGCATCACCTAGCTTGTGGCATTCCCGACTCGGGCATCCGGGAAATGCTATCCTTAGTTCTGTTCGTAGTAATGCCTTAATTAAATGTAATAGGGCCCGAACTTCTTTTTGTACCTCTTGTCCTTTGGGGAAACACGTTAAATTGCCATTTTATGATTCATTGTCATTTACTACTGTGCCATTTGATATCATTCATAGTGATTTATGGACATCTTCTGTTTTGAGTTCTAATGGGCACCGCTATTATGTTTTCTTTCTTGATGATTATAGTAATTTTCTTTAGACTTTTCCGATCTCTAACAAGTCCCAAGTTTATTCTAATTTTCTATCTTTTAAGGCATTAATACGGACTCAATTCGAAAGAGACATAAAAAACATTCAATGTGATAATGGGCGGGAGTTCGCCAATGGGCATTTTCAATCTTTTTGCGCCTCAAATGGTTTAAATTTCAGATTTTCTTGCCCCCATACCTCTCCTCAAAACGGCAAAGCGGAAAGAAAAATTAAATCCATTAACAACATAGTGCGCACCTTTCTTGTCCACTCCTCCATGCCCCCCTCTTTTTGGCATCATTCTCTCCAAATGGCCACATACCTCCTTAATGTACTTCCCACCAAGGTCCTTGGGTATAAATCACCAACACACATTCTCTACCAACGAACCCCCTCCTATTCTCATCTCTGGATTTTTGGGTGCCTATGCTATCCTCTTTTCCCATCTACAACTATTAATAAGTTGCAAGCAAGATCCACCCCGTGTGTATTTTTGGGCTATCTGTTGAATCATAGGGGATATAAATGTTATGATTTATCAACCAACAAAATCATCATATCAAGGCATGTCATCTTTGAGGAAACTCAATTTCCCTTCTCAAAATTCCACTCACCAACCCAACTTCTTATGATTTTTTGGACCATGGGATTTCTCCATATACCTTGCATTTTCTGTCGCAGCCCACTCCACCCGTGACCACTGCCCAGCAGCCCCTCCCCCCCACTGCTGCACCCGTGACCACTGCCCAGCATCCTCTTCCCCCACTGCTGCACCCGTTCCCACTGCCCAGCAGCCCACCCGCATGGTCACTAGAAGCCAACATGGGATTTATAAGCCCAAACAACCGTTCAACTTAAACACTTCCACCACTACCTCCATCTCGCCTATCCCGCGAAATCCTATGAGTGCTTTAAATGACCACAATTGGAAAGCTGCCATGGTTGATGAATATAATGCTCTAATTAAAAATAAGATGTGGGAGTTGGTTCCACGTCCCATTGATGTGAATGTTATTCGTTCTATGTGGATCTTTCGTCATAAAAAGAAATCTGATGGTTCTTTTGAGAGGCACAAAGCCCGTCTTGTCTGTGATGGCAGGTCTCAACAGGTTGGAGTTGACTGCGATGAGACTTTCAGTCTGGTTGTCAAACCGGCTACTATTCGTGCTGTCTTGAGCATTGCACTTGCACACTCTTGGCCCATTCATCAGTTGGACGTCAAGAATGCTTTTCTACACGGTAATCTTAATGAGACTGTTTATATGCATCAGCCTATTGGGTTTAAGGATCCAAAGCATCCCCATCATGTCTGTCTCTTGAAGAATCGTTATATGGGCTTAAGCAAGCTCCCTGTGCATGGTTCCAACGCTTTGCAGACTATGTCTCCACTATTATTTTTTCACATAGCCGATCCGATCACTCTCTCTTTATTTATTGTCGAGGTTCTGACATTGCTTACATTCTGCTATATGTTGATGATATTATTTTCACAACTTCCTCAGATGCTCTCAGAAAATCCATCATGTCTCTGCTTAGTGCCGAATTTGCTATGAAGGATTTGGGCCCTTTAAGCTATTTTCTGGGTATTGCTGTTACCCGCACTTCACACGGCATGTTTCTCTCTCAGAAAAATTATGCAGCAGATATTATAGAGCGTGCGGGCATGAGTGCCTGTAAGCCGAGTCAGACACCGGTCGACACCAAAGCCAAACTTGGCGCCACGGCCGGGCCTTCTTGCGATGATCCCACACAATATCGTAAGTTGGCCGGCGCGTTGCAGTACCTTACGTTCACAAGACCAGACATCTCCTATGAGGTTCAACAAATATGCCTTCACATGCATGATCCAAAGGTTGTACATATGAATGCTCTTAAACGCATAGTACGATACATTCAAGGTACTATTGAGTTTGGTCTCCATCTGTACAAATCCTCTATTGCCTCTCTTGTTTCTTATACAGATGCAGATTGGGGTGGGTGTCCAGACACTCGCCGATTCACATCCGGTTACTGTGTTTTCCTTGGCGATAATCTACTCTCATGGTCATCCAAACGGCAACCTACTATGTCTAAGTCGAGTGCCGAGGCCGAATACCGTGGTGTCGCTAATGTCGTCTCTGAGTCCTGTTGGCTTCGCAACCTTCTTTTGGAGCTCTGTTGTCCCATCCGGACAGCTACATTGGTTTATTGTGATAATGTTAGTGCCATATACCTATCTGGTAACCCAGTTTAGCACCAACGCACTAAACATATTGAGATGGACATACATTTCGTACGTGAGAAAGTTGCCCGTGGAGAAGTTCGTGTTCTTCACGTCCCGTCCCGTCCCGTTACCAGATTGCAGACATTTTCACTAAAGGTCTTCCGCGCGTACTCTTTGATGATTTCAGGGACAGTCTAAGCGTACGACAACCTCCCGCTTCGACTGCGGGGGTGTGATAGACTATGAAATAGTCAACGTAAATATTAGGATAATCTTTTCATAATGAGAAAATGTATATTAGGCGTGATCTCTTCCTTATGTATAGTAATTAGGTCCTATAATTTAGCCTAGTATTATGCTGACAGTTAGATACCTACTTTATATATAATGACTATCATACATCAATACAGATTACGAATTGATTTCCTACAAACACTTTACCTTTATGTAATGATTTATAACCACACAAAATATATGTGACTCATTTAGGACCACAAGTTTAAAAGTCTTCTCTTCTTTCTTGAACTCCGTGCTCAGTCAAATGAATTCACATAAATTGAAACGGAGGGAGTATTAGTCAAAAGCGGCAATAAGAAAGTGATGTGATTACAACCTAAGTTGCTCGGACTGTACGGTACATGACAACTGTAAAGCTGTGTGCACTGTTCCAACAGGCAGATGCACAGCAACACAGCTGCATGTCAGTAAAAAGACAAGGAACATTGTAATGTTCCTATCCATGGTCACATGCTACTCACATGCTCTCTACTTGGCCTTATATATATAGAACATGTTGGCATTGTTTAACCTAACACTTGAAAAACCTAAAAATTCAATTCATACAAGTGCAGCCGCCACAGCCCTCTCAAGGTGTTCTCAAGAATAAAGCTCCAACAATCAAAAGGACCAGTTCCCCCACTGAAGATGCTTTAGGTCCTTAGTTTGTTGAGAGTCTTTGTCTTTTGTTCTATAAAATTGTAAACCTACTCTTCTCTTTTAAGAAGCTATTTGTAGGTGATTGATTTCTCAAAGGCTGCTTGTAGGAAGTTTATCTTCACAAGCCTTTGAGTGGTACACTAAGCTAGAGTTAGTTTAGGTGTATTAGTTTGAATTCTTAGAAGTTGTTTGTAGGCTGTTTACCTACTTAAGCTTTTAAGGGGTACACTTGTCTAGAGGTAGGCAAGGTGTATTAGGTTGCTTGGCTAAAGGTAGTCAAGAGTTGCTTACAATAGGGTTATTGTAAGGGTGAGAGATTAAGAGTTTTAATTCCTAGGTTGCAATAAGTTGTAATCTAAACATTGCTCAGTTTAGTGAAGTTGGAAATCCTACTGAGGTAGGTCGTGGTTTTTAATCCTTTGAGCAAGGAGTTTTCCACGTAAATATCTTGCCTTATTTACTTCTTGTAACTATCAGTGAAAACAGTTTAGGGACCAGGTCCCTTAGACTGTTCCAGTAAACTCTTAGATTGTGAACTATTAAAGTGTGAACCCTTAAGTTGTATCAGCAACTCATAATCAACTTACCTGTATGGAATGTGTTGGCGACTTGAAGAGTCTCTGTACCTCTTGGCTAGACCAAAGTAATAATGTAGGTCTGCATTTTAACCCAAAACGAAGTACTATTAAAGAAACAATAATCCTGCAAAATCAGGGAAGCAAAAGTAATAATTAATATGGGACCTGAATTGCACGTCTACTTAAGCCCATGAGAAAGTTGCTTGGCTTGATATCTCAATGTAAAAATGAGTAAGAATGAACAAATTGGACACTTTTTATCTGCAGTAAATACCACCATATAACCAACACATTTTAAGAAGGTAAAAATTTGTTGCATTAAATTAAAATTAACCATTTGATGTGCAAGCATCAAAACTGTCTTCAGGGAAAACTTCCTACTGCAAAAATTAAATGTATCTTCGAGACTGGGTCCAAGCAAATCCATGATCGTAACATTGCGATCTCCTCCACGCCAACGCACAGCACATTTGGAATTCCAGCTACAAGAGAAGTACTACAATTATAAAGCTAACCAGAACAAACTAGACAAGTGACTAGGAATACAAAACAAGATAAGCCGTTACTTCCTCCCTGAAGAAATCTATACAACTTTGATTCAAATAGCAATTGAGGTCTCTTTGGATTGACATTTTGCTGCAAAATATTTAACATCTTGTAATATAATAACAATAAATAGATGTTGGGACAGCCAATTATAATGTCAGAAAAGACGAGACATTCCAAGGCAAGACTTCAAAGCATGAGCAAATAATGCAGCAAGATTTCAAAGCATGAGCAAATAAAGCACCTCAGTTACTTAACAATTCTGCAGATACATACTTGTCTATAGGAAAATTCGATTCATCTTCCTAATGTTACTTCAAATAGCCAGAGATATGCAATAATCTTAAATGCTGACCAATGCAAGGCTACAGAGTAGTATTACAATGTCTATAACTAATAAGCAAGCAGCTTCCATTTCATTCCTTCTAGTCAATGTTGGGGACCAAAGAAACCAATAAATAGGAGATAAAAGTTTTTAAGTTTCTTTCTCACAGTAATTGAAAATTCATAACATAGATTTTACCAATCAGTTAGGAAATTTCATGTATAATAACATCAAAAGATTATCAATATGTTGAAGTACATAGCCATATTTATACAGCATTCAACATCTGGCCTTTATATAGGTCAATCACCGAAACCACAATTACAAAAAGAACAACTGAAATGAGAGTTACACTCTGTTTGGATGGTTGTTACATACTGTTTTATAATATATCGTATTACATGTGTTGTATTGTAGTGTTTTGATGAATACAACATTTAGATAGGTTGTATCATTTCAATCATTATATAATATCACACATCAAAACTACAAGAAAAGTATTGCACGGGGTAGATCTACTAGAAAAAGGCAGGGTAAAGCAAAAACTAGTATTATTGATAATAAGTAAAGACAAAATGAGAAAAAATAATAATAAAAAAGGATAACGACGCGATCACACCATGTCCGTTAAACGTTACATAAGGATACGATACAATAAAATCTAAGTAACAATCAAAATAAACATTGTATTTAAACTAATAATTAGCACAATACAATAGGTAACAACCATGCAAAAGTTGTAATATAAAAAAACGAACCAACCAATTTACTAACGCAACTAGACACACATAAAGAAGACTGACCAGCTTAATAGCGACTTCTCATTAGTGTGTATATTAGTACCTACAACCACCAAGAAAACATCAACAAAGAACACTAATAAAATCTATAGGGAAAAAAAAAGAAAAGAAACGGACCAATATAGATCCCGCTGAACGTTCCTCTGCCAATTTTGCGACCAAGTCGATACTCGTTACACACAGGACGCTCCATTCTACACACAATGGTTTTTTCCTGTCTACAAAAACTAGGGTTTAGGGTGTGGTCTAGTGGCTAATAAAAAAAGTACAGAACCTAAATAATGGCCAAGAAAAGGTCAAATGGACGTAGATGATGGCCACGCAGGAAATTTTTTCATTAGTTGAAAAAAATATGTCACGTTGGAAAATTTAGGTGGATAGGAGAAAAATATGACCCTAAAGTTTTGATGGCAACCTATCTATACTATACTAGTTTAGCATACGTGCGTTGCACGTGTGTTTTAGCGTCTATCAAATATGACTAACAATTGACGTCGAGATAGATGCAATCTTTATTTAAATAAAAGAATAAAATAATCGAATTCAAAATAATTGGTTAAAATAAAATTGGTTTTCTGGTGAGCCTTCAAGGACGAAAGTCTTAGGTAAAATAGTTACACAACATTTGAAACTATAGATATTTTATTATATGAGATAATGATATATCATATTATTGTAAAAATGACGTAACATCTCTTTATAGACAATGTTCTTGATGTGTGTTCTCTGTTATCTGTTCGATTAACACCTATTGTTGACATTTATTTTTCACTTGAAAGTGTGATATATAATTGCCCATGCGAGAAAATATGCTATGACATATTAGAATGTGACCATGTGTTTTATATTGTCATCGAAATGCATAATCGTATTGGAAATTGTTTTCCGATGAATTTAAGACAAATAAGCTTTAGTTTTTGGAGGCAAAATTTGAATTTTAGGGATAAATACATGCGTAAAAGCACTTTGACCAATTATTATTAAGCATGTATGAGTGCATATCACATATGTACCGTTTTATAAGTCGGACGGAGATCCAAAGTTCTTCATAAATTAAAGAAAAACTGTAAGTGAAAAAATGATATATGTTGATCGCTATTAGCTAATATAATGCCTTATTGTGATTTCTGATATGTTCATGTATTGCATTTATTTCGACCTCAAATAGTAATTGATTTCTGATATCAAGAAAATAGCCCCTTCACAAATTCATTCATGTTATTTAATTTCAACAATTGATGACCAATAATACGTTTAGCATGTACTAAGTTCACAAATACGTATGTTTTTCCCAATTTCAAAATCCTAAATATTAGGAAAGTTAGCGTAGAATGTATTATTATAGTTATACTATACAGTTCAGATAAGGAAAGAATTTACATAATGCAAAATTTTAATCAATTTTAAAGTCCTAATATTTAGGACTTTTTTACATAGTTCAGATAAGGAAAAATATAATAATTAAAATTTAAGTTGATTTCAAAGGTCTAAATATTTAAAAACTTATAATAATTACATCATTTAATAATTGATTAGGAAATAGCTTTCAACTGTGAGTTCTCATGTACATAACTTTTTTAAAATTTTCTCTACTGATATTTTATTCCTTGAGTATTTTAGGAAAATAAGATCTTATAAATTAAAGAGTATTAGATCGATTATGGTATATCTAATCAACTTTCTTTGATTTGGTTGAGTTTATGTACATTCTTTACATTATACTGCGGTTCAACTTTGCATCCAGAACTAATATAAATTATTATTATTATTATTAGTAGTAATAGTCGACATTTTCTTTCAAAATAACATATAGATAAAAAAAAAAAAAAAAGTTCTCTCTCTTCTCTCTCCTCAAACCATCGACCACAACGGGCCTTAACGGATACTAACAGCTCCTTCTAGGAGAGTGGAGGGCACGCTCCGCTGGTATGGAACCACTGGATGGTTCCATTCCAGCGCGTCCACCGGCTACCAACCTCCCACAAGTCGGCAATACACCACCCACTATCAATAACCCATATATCCCTACCTATGCTAACGCTATCGCTGGCCCATCTACAAACACCGCTATGACAACTCCGATACCAAACTGTCAGGAACGTGAAAAAATTGTGGCAAAACAAACCCAACACAATGGATGTCATGCTATCATCTTCAAAGGACCAGAATACTACGAAATCATGGCGACGGAATGCCAATACACTTTAGTGGGTCGATTCATCAGAGCTAGACCACAAATTGACAAAATTAGGGCACAATTCAAGGAATTAGTCACCGTGAAAGGTACAGCAACGATTGGGGTTTTCGACAATTATAATGTTTTTATCAATTTTACAACAGAGGAGGATTTCACCAATATTTGGTTTAGGAGAGTGCTTGAAATTGATGGGGCACAAATGTGGTTACAAAAATGGTCACCCGATTTTAAGCCTGAGGAGGACCTTCCTACTGCCTTGGCATGGATCCTGCTCCCAGGTTTGCCTTTTCATTTGCATAACTAGCAGTATCTCAAGAAAAGTATCAGACCAATAGGGATTCCTTTAACACTTGATGCTGTTACGACTAACAGAACGCGACCTAGCATGGCTAAAGCTAGAGTAGAAATAGACCTGAGAAAACCCCAATTAGATCAACTATGGATAAAAATGGAATTTGATAATGCACCTCTTAAGGGATTCTATCGGAAAATTGAGTACGAGGGCGTCCCTAAGTATTGTAAGCATTGCAAGAAAATTGGTCATAATACCATTGATTGTAGAGTGCTAGCAAGAACCAACAACAGAGGTAGTCATGCTTTGGAGGCTGTTTCGAATGCATAAGAAAATGCTAGGGAGGATGTAGTAACAAATCAGACGGGAAATGAAGTTCTGGAGAACAATCTGCAAGCAGAGGAGATTCAACAAGTTGATGAACAACAAGCAGCACCAGGTATGGATGGAGAACAAGAAATACATGAGATACCTAAAAATAAGAAGGGGAAGAAAGCTAAAAAGAGGAAGAAAATGCCAAAAAAGAAAAATAAAGTTTTGTTCAAAACTGTTGCACAACAGAAGTTCAAAACAAAAAGAAGAAAAGACAAGGCAGAGACGTCACAGACTCAGAAGGAACATCAACAAGAGAAAGAACCACCTGATATTATTCAAGAGACATAAGTGGAACAACAAGTGGTTAACACAAGAATGGAAGCAAGCAATGAGGATGTAACACACATTAGTGATACTATGGATGGAACAATACATAGGGAAAATAATGAAAATGAAAAAGAAAAAGAAATAGATGACAATGAAAAGGATGAAATAGAGGAAGGGGAAATACAATCTTCGACACTACCTCCATTCATAAAAAATTCAGCAGGACTGAACTTATTTGTGGACTTGAGGTGTGAGACACAAAAGGATCAAAAGAGGGAAGGCAAGCAAAATGAGAACAAAGATCAAAGGGACAGGGAGAAACCTACTGAAGCGAGTAAACATCATATACATGAAGATAACAAACAACAAAAGAAGGCCAAAGGGAAGGACTACACCAACAGAGGAAGGAAAGAAACCAGGAATGTGGGAAGGAACCAAGCTTTGTCAGTTGACTCAACAGGTTCCAGGATAAATAGAGAAGAATGGCATGACACAGCTCAAAGTCTAAAGGATGGAAAAGCCACTACTGGGACAAGGGGCAGGAGCAAAAACAGGAAGAAAATCAGGAAAACAGGTACAAAACAAACACCACCACAGACTCATAAGAAACAAACAAAGAGGCAAAGTGCCCCACCCCCCTTAATCCATGGTTAGTGCAATTTTTTGGAACATAAGGGGGGTAAGGTCTAAGAAATCTTTCTATAGACTTAGAAAACTTGCTAACATCAATAAGGTTGTTTCTATAGCGATATATGAACCCTTTAGTGATAGAAGCAAGATCAATGGATATATGAGATACTTTGGATTTCATCAATGTATGGCCAATGATAATGGCCAGATTTGGTGTTTCTGGAAGAATGCTGATTTTACAGAAATTATTACCAACACTGATCAACAATTGACTCTTAAACTCAAAAACACTGCGACTGATAGTGGCACCTATGTTACTGCTATTTATGCTAAGTGTACTCCCATTGAAAGGGAGGACTTATGGAACAGTCTATTGAATACTAGCAATTGTATTAATGGACCATGGTGTTTGGGAGGTGATTTTAATGTGATCATGGCCCTTGAGGAAAAGCTAGGTGGCCTCTCAGACAGAATGACCAAGAGCATAGACTCCATTAACTGCATGGCCTCTTGTAGGATGACTGACATAGGTTACATGGCCCAAAATTTACATGGTGTAACTATTGGAGGCCGAGCAAAAGGATATGGATGAGGTTGGACAGAATCCTTATTAATGATCTGTGGGCCCAAAAGTTTCATAACAACAGTGTGAGACACCTTTCCAGAACAGGCTCAGACCACAGGCCATTACTGGTCAAATGTCACAGTGATCAACAAAGCCATAGAAAGTACTTCAAGTTTCTCAACTTTTGGGTAGAACAAGCTGATTTCTCATAAGTTGTGCAACAGTCATGGGGTGAAACTATTAGAGGTAATGCGATGTGGATACTTCAGATGAAACTGAAAAGATTAAGCCGAGCTTTAACTCAGTGGTCTAGACACAACATTAGGGATATTGAGATACAAGTACAGGATTGGGAAGCCAAAATGGAGTTTCTGGAGGAACAAGATATCGAATATAACACTGAACAAGCCAGAGAGAATCTTAACAGAGGATGTGTTGAGTACACCAAATGGCTAAACCTACAGGATTCGATGCTAAGACAAAAGACTAGACTACAATGGTTCAATGAGGGTGAAAAGAACACCAGTTACTTCCACAGTGTTCTCAGAATCAGGAGGAGGAGGCTACATATTCAAAGGATAAAAAACATCAAGGGCAGATGGATACAAGAGGATGACAATATTGCAAAATCAGCCATCAGATTTTATAAGAAGCTTTTCAACTTAAATCATGTGGACACTGAGAGCAGGATGATCAATTGCATACCACAAATCATCACAACACAAGACAATGACATGCTTTCCAAGCTACCAAATGAGGAGGAAATCAAGAATGCCATATTCAGTATGAGTTCTGAAAGTGCTGCAGGACCAGATGGATTCAATGGTAAGTTTTTCCAGTCCTGCTGGTCTATTATTAAAGCTGATGTTACTGCTTATGTGCTTGAATTCTTTTATGGAAAAAATTTGACCAAGTTTTTCACTCATACATGTTTAACTTTGATTCCTAAAGTTGACTCTCCTTCTACTTTTGCTGAATTTAGACCTATTAGCCTAAGTAATTTTTCAAACAAAATCATTTCAAAAATCCTGGCTAATTAGCTCAACCCTCTTCTAAACAACATCATTTCTGAAAATCAGAGTGGATTTATTTCTGGAAGAAGTATCACTTATAATGTAATGCTTGCACAAGAAATTGTCCATGGTATTTCTAAGGATAACATTGGTGGAAATGTGGTATTAAAGTTAGACATGGCTAAGGCCTATGATAGACTATCCTGGTCCTTTCTCAACAAGGTTTTAAACAAGTTTGGCTTTTGTAAGTACTGGAATGATCTTATCAGTAGGAGTATTTCTAATGTATGGTATTTTGTCATCATAAATGGTAATAGACATGGTTTCTTTACTAGTTCACAAGGTCTAAAACAAGGTGATCCTTTGTCCCCATCCTTATTTGTTATAGCTGCTGAGGTTCTGTCCGGATCACTCAATAATCTTATTCATAATCCTAACTTCATTCCTTTTTCCATGCATAGAAATGGACCTATAATTACTCACTTGGCATATGCTGATGATATTGTGATTTTTAGCAGTGGTAACTCTAAGTCCATTGAACTTATCATGAAGCATACTAGGAAGTATGAGATCATCTCTGGACAGTTAGTTAACAAAGATAAAAGTTGCTTCCTCACTAGTCCTAAAACTTGTGCCTATAGGATCAATAGAATTAGAAATTGTACAGGATATTTGGATAAAGATTTCCCCTTTACTTATCTTGGATGCCCCATTTACATTGGAAAAAAAAGAATCCTTTATTTTGACAAAATGGTTTCTAATATCATTAAAAGGCTAAATGCTTGGCAAGGAAATCTATTATCTTGTGGTGGTAGACAGGTACTCATCAAAAGTGTGATCCAATCACTCCTCATATATATCCTCTCGGCTATCAATCCTCCTAAGGGCACAATCGAACTCATGGAGAAGCACATTGTTAATTTGTTCTGGGGTCAAGCCAATGGACAAAACAAATATCACTGGAGTTGTTGGAAGAAGCTATGCTTTCCTAAAAATGAGAATGGAATTGGTATAAGAAGGATGAAAGAAATCTTTGATATTCTTACAATTAAGAGATGTTGGCTGTTCAGGTCCAAAAATTCTATATGGGCATAGTTTCTTAATGCAAATATTGCCCAAGAATGAATGTTGTTGGAAAGAAGTGGGTGGCTGGTAACTCCCAGGCCTGGAAATTTCTGTTGAAGACAAGGGATCCATGCGAAAGTCATATACTTTGGAAGATCAATAAAGGAAACTGCAGCTTCTGGTGGGATAATTGGACAGAACTAGGTCCTCTTGCACAAAATTATAACTCTTACATGAATAAAAGAAATGCTAAAGCTAAGGTGAGGGACTTTATGATGAATAATGGGTGGGATGCACTAAAACTCTATAATAGTCTACCTGCTCAAATGGCCTTGCATATTCTCTCCATTGAAATTGGCCAACAAGATGCAGATGACTATGCCATATGGAACCTTTCTGAAGATGGCCAATACAACAATAAGACTGCCTGGCATCTAACCAGAGATCATAGACAGGTAAATCAGGTAATACACAAAATATGGCACAAATCTATCCCTTTCAAACAATCTTTCAACTGCTGGAGACTGTTCTTTGGTAAAATGCCTTTCAAAGAAGCTATGCACTGGATTGCAAATCAAGAGGAGGTGTACTGCTCATGTTGTGCTGATCCTAAGAATGAAACCATGCAACATGTCTTTGTGGAAGGAAGAGCTGCTAATTACATTTGGAAGACTATGGGTGCCCTGATAACGTCCAAATCCACCCTATTAATTAGAATGGGCACGGTCGTATGCAAATATAATTTACCCAACTATGAGTCGGGGTCGAATCCCACAGAGAACAATATGTAGGCGATTAGGAAAAGTAGGAATTTTCACCAATAATAGCTAAAGCCAAACGATGGATAATATTTTGGTTTTGTTTGAGAGAAAATTATAACTAATGCAAAAATGTAAACTAACCTAGAAAGCAAGTAAAATGATCAATGGCCACAAGCATGGATACAAGGGAAACTACGCTCAAGTAACGATCCAATGTATTTCATGATTTACAAATAATGGTGAATTTATATTACTTAGCCTCGGATAATGACTCTAAATTAGCTTCTTCCGAAGACTAACTAGACTACCTAATTGAATATCCCTAAAGCAATTAGGAGCATTAAGAACACCCGAATATGGCTACAAGTGGTGTCGCCTATCCCTAGGTCGATTTCCATTAGATGAGGGTTAACGCCCCAAATTCTTGTTAATTAATCTTTCCCAATTCCGAGTTTGCCTCTTCCAAGTTTAAACCGAAATAAATGGGCAAGTCTTAGGGTTAGCTACTCCCTTAAGAATCATTCAAAATGAGATTAATTAAAGAAACAATAACTCACTTCATTAGGAATAAAATCATTCAACACATAAGCAAAACAAGAGATTCAATCCAAACTTTAATCAAGAATATTTCCATAAACGAGATTCAAGTATTGAAATGAAATATTACACACATAAATATTCAATAAATAGCAAGAGATGAAGAAATGGGTAAAGAATTTCTCATTGGGTGCCTCCAAATCTTCTCTTCCAAGGTGTTGGCGATGAAACCCTAGCCTCCAATTTTTGTGTTATGCCAAAGATGATCATGTTTTGTTGCCCTAAGCCTCTCTTTATGCCCAGATTTTTCCAAGTCAAAACAATGACAAAATATGCCCCAACTTTCAGATTTTGCAGTTCTGCCCGTATTTTGCAGTTCTGTCCCGTTTTTGCAAAACTGTCCAAACTGTCCCATTTGGCCTCTTTTTGACTAAATTTTCACTTGGTTTCTTCTGATCACTTCTAAATCACATAAGACCTGTAAAATAGATGTAAATGATATTAAATACACTATTTTCTCAAGCAAATATAGCAAAAATATATGATTAAAGAAGAGATAAGTTGGTAAAATACCAACTTATCATGCCCCTCTTGGTATAAATCATCAACATATTCCTATAAGAGGGCTGTTGGAAGCATGGTGGAACAAGAAACGAAATAATGAGGCTCATAAACTACTATATCAAGCAACTCCTATCATGGTTTGTTGGGAAATTTGGAAAGCTTGGACTGCTTGTAAATATGGGGACAACACAAGCTTCCATTTCTATACTATGATCAGAAACTGTACATGGAACTTGAAAGGTGTCATCAATGATGCTTTCCCTAACATTGCAACAGATGGTAGCTGGACTAATTTGTGCTACCAAGTAGAACAGCTCAGGCTAGTTCCTAAAATTACTATAGTTAAATGGAACAAACCTGAGCCAAACTTTGTAAAGTTGAACTGTGATGGAAGCTACTTCAAAGAAAATGGCTCGGCTGGTATAGGTGGAGTGGTTAGGGATGAGCAAGGAGATCTCATTATGGCTTTCTCATTTCCTGTTCAGTATGCTAGCAGTAATATGGCAGAAGCAATGGCAGCAAAAATGGGGATAGAGTGGTGCTGCCAACACGGTTATGATAATATACATGTGGAGATGGATAGCGTCATGATTGCTGAAATGTTTATCAATAAAAGAACTTCCAATCTCAAGCTAAAGCACCTGATGAACAGCACCATCAGCAGGCTTAATGACACAAGACATTATATAACTCACTGTTTCAGAGAAGTTAACAAAGCTGCTGATTTTTAGGCCAAACTTGCTACTACAAGTAATGTGAGAACCGTTTATCGCTCTCTACAACACCTTCCTAGAGAGGTGAAGGGTATACTATTGCTTGACAAAAGACAAGTCCCTAATATTAGAAGGAGGTTCGAGAAGTGTAATTTCTTTGTCAGTTAACTTGCTTTTGTAGTAAGGAAAGGATAATATGTATAGGCTACTCCTTTCCTAGGTTGTTTTAACAATCTCTTTTGTCGAGTAGAGGCAAGGTTTCCATGTCCCCCTCTACTCATTGTAATTTCATTACATATTAATTAACATGGTAGAGGTCCAAGCCAAACCCCCCACACCTAAGACCCACAATCTTAAGGTGATGGCTTAATTTATAGAAAAAACAAATAGTAGTAGTAGTAGTAGTAGTAGAAGATGTTATCTTCCAAATTTTCAGATTCCAATTTTTCCTGCAAACTTAAAATTCTAGAAAGAAAAACAAATGTATACACATAAAAGAAAAATAAATATAGACGCATAATACCTCTTTGAAGGGGGTTAAATCACGACAAATATCAAATTCAAATATAAGAGTTATTGATGATCCATAATAGAAATATCGAATAACAAATGACACTTGAAATAAAAATCAGGAAGAAAAAATGGAAATACATTCATAAACCTTTTGAAAAAACTTGTGACCGTGCGTTTTGCATTTTGAAGTATTCAGTTTTATCAGAATTTTGATTAGCGTATTATTCTTCAAAACTAAGCTGTATACGAAATAGATTTATTTTTCCTTCTTATCGTCTTTTTTCTTTTATTAAAAAATAAAATTCAATTAGACTCGAATTAAAAGTTTCCAAATCTTATGTCACCACAAAAGAAAGTGGTAGGTAGATATGATCTCTTCACCGTTAGACATAGACTTTAGACTTAGGTCCTCACAAACAGTTACTGCTATTACCCAACAATAAATAAAATTAATTTTTGATAGACAATTCATGAATGAAAGGAAGTTTTTTACCCATATATACATGATGTTTTGTGTATAATGCGGTGCACGGATTCGAATGCCTCTAGAACTTCAATTGAAAATTGGTATCGAAAGTTATAGAATTTATATAATTATGATAAATTAATATGTATATATGAAAATTTTACATTTAATATTAAATACGGAATTAAATACTGGCCTGTATTTAGAGTGAGGAGACATAATATAACTGGAAAAACATAAAGAGAAAGCAACATATTAATGCTTAAATTACCTACCGCAGATCCAAAAAAAAAAAATTGCTTCTATTTACCTTTGTCTCCATGTTATGAGGCTGTAAAGTAAAACACACAAATCAGAATTGAAGAATTTATATATTTATGATAAATTAATATGTATATATGAAAATCTTACATTCAATACTGTATTAAATACGGAAGGAAAAAAGAATCAGCCATCAACTGATAAAAGTTCAAAAATTTATAAACAATTGATAAGGCTAAGAAACTGAACAAGAATTAATACTGACCTCAATTAAGTGCGGAGAGATAATATAACTGGAAAGAGAAAAATAAAGAGAAAGCAACGTAAGACTTAATGCTTGAATCACTTACCACAGATCCAAACATAAAATAAACTATTGATTCTACTTACCCCTGTCTCTAGGGTGTTCATGGGTTGGTTTGGGTCAGTTTTGGGTTAAAACCAAAACCAAACCAATCTAATCGGTTTTTAAAATTATTAAAACCAAACCAAATATAACACATATCCATTGGTTTGGTGTAGTCAGTTTGGTTCGGTTTGGGTCGATTTTTCGATTTTTAAGAAAACTAACTATATTTTCTCTCTTTCATGTTTTTTCCTGCAATTGGGAGAGAATATTTTATCCTTTTCCAACTTATAATTCGTTATTACTCTTTTACTGTGGTAGCTATAGTTTTCTTGGATTATGTTCTTAGGATTTACAAGTTCTAATGAAGTGAATAAAGTTTATAAGAAATACAAAAAATAAATCTAGGTAAATCTTATAGCTGTTTCTTTGAATAATTGAGTTTGAATTTATGAATTTCTTATCTAAATGGGCTTAAGATATAAAGTTCATTAGCCAGCCTATTAGAGATAAATAAAATTATGCTTAAAAAGTATAAATTATTTAAAAGTATTTATAAAAATTAATATATTGTATATATATAATTATAAAAATTATGCATAAAATTTCTAGGTTCAGTTCGGTTTTATCTTCGGTTTGCATTTAGTAAAACTAAAACCAAACAAAATATTATCGGTTTTAAAAAAATTAAAACAAAACCAAACCCAAATAATATCAGTTTATTTAATCGGTTTGGATCGGTTTTTAACCAAACCATGAATACCCCTGCTTGTCTCCATGTTATGTGGCTGCAAAGTAAAACAAACATGATCAGAATAGAAGAAAAAACGAAAATAATTTTTTAACATAGAACAAATACCAAGTAAAATCAATTTAATGATTTATAGTGGAAGAAGTCAGGAAACTTTATGGAAAATTTCCCATAGAAAAAAGAAACGGACTGCCGATTCCTTTTGGACTTTCCATGTTTAAATAAGGAAAACTTAATAACCAAAATTTATTAGGACATTAATTTAAATTACAATTTTTTCTGAAAATATAAATATAGATAATAATTTGAGGAAAAAATAGTAAGTAACAATTTTGTCTATTGCAGAGTCTTTTAATGAAGGGCAAATGGTTCAAACAACATTTCTGAAGGGATAACAACTTCTTTTTAGGTAAAAGACTCTGCAATAGACAACATTTGGAGGGAATGGAAACGCATTTTTAGGTAAAAAGGGATGCATAGAAATTTTTTCAAATTATTAGCTTCAGTTAATAACAACTTTAAAGGATTCAGTACACAAAATTTAATTGATTTAGAAGTCCTAATGTAGTTCGCCTTTTTAACCTTCTAAAAATTGATTTCACATTAGGTAAAATTATCATTTAATTATTTTTCCACACTTAATAAATTATACTCCCTCACTTTCCTAATTTGGAAATAAATTCACTTTATGAAATGATTTACAGTCACACAATATTCAAGACTTATTTTGAACCACAAGTTTCAAAAGTCTTCACTTTTTCATAAATATCGTGCCCAGTTAAATGGATTCACATAAATTGAAACGGAGGGAGTATATAAATGATAAACAAAGTACAATAAGGGAAAGAATAACGTAACAGAAGAATAAAAAAAGAGGACGTGTTTTGATTTGTCCTTTCTTAGTGGTTTCGGAAACGTTGTTAAGAGGCACAGTTCTATTTGATTGAAAACTTACGTATTTTTTCTTTAAAAAAAAAAAAAAAAAAAAAATCTTTGTGTATTACAATAAAAGTCATTGTAGAGTTCAGATAAAAACTTAAGATTAAATTTAAAATTTGGGATGAACTAATATTAAGGATTTAGACCAATTATATGTTTTTCAATATTGATAACAAATAATAAAATTTAATTTTCCCTCTTAATATTCATGAAAACTTTGAAATCAACTAAAATTTTGATTATTAAATTTTTTTCTTATTGAACTAGTTCAGGAGTCCTAATATTTAGAACTTTAGAATTGACTAAATTTTACCTTATATAAACCAAGTAACCAAAATAATTTAGATTACAAAGGAGATGAACACTCCTAAAGAAGAAGTCTGTACTCCATATTTTTAACATGAAATCTTGATACGGTCGACGATTGCGGAGGTAAACTTCTTGTGATTTCAGGTAAATTTTGTATACTCTTAGTTTGTTCTAGAAGTTAGTATTGATAAATGATTGTATTCTTGATAGACAATTCTATATTATTATTAAAAAGTTGCTATTTTTGTTACAATGTCTATTATATGGTTATCAATTTAAAATTGACTTTAGTAATAGGGTATCTTGCAAAGATGAAGATTTTATTGGGTTAGTTATATAGTATCCGTAGTTATCGATATTTTATTGTATGATATAATGGCATGTTATGTTAATGTATTTGAGCGATATATTTTTGTAGACGATATTCTCGGTGTATGTTGCTTTTTGTCAATTTGGCTACTCTGTCATGACCAAACTCTTGTAATTGACATTGATATTCCCCTTGAAACTGCAATATATTTGTCCATGTGGAAAAATATACGACAGCAAATGCAGTCCACATTAGCTATTGTTTGAAAGTGTGCTATATTTAATGTCATCGAAAAAAATAATCACACTAAAAATTATCATCAGATAAGGTAACGTAACATATGCTAAGAACGACGTTATACAAAGATATTACGTGAGATACGACAATATAATACATTTGTCTCCCATATACTAAAATATCTATAGTTACAAATAATTAATATATAATTAGTTTAACAAAATTCACATCATTTGCATGTTCAGTAAATATTGAATCCAACTATTATGTCAGCGTAATAATATCAATTTTCATTTATTTTAATTATAATAATTATTTATTGATTGTTCTTATATTTAATTATTGATTCACGGGAAGCACACGTGCAACGCACATAAACTTAAGTCTAGTATATTAGAAATATATATATATAAGGGCAAAAAAAAATTTTTTTTTTTGTGATTTTGAGAGTACAAGAGTAAATATGACCCTTTTCCTTTAAATTATTATGCCCAAAATATGCATAATTTTTTTTTTTTTCAGAATTACTAAATAGCCGCCATAACATAAACCTACATATTCGTTTTCTATTTGAGGCCGTAGATTTTATTATCGCCGGGGACTGTCCTTCACCCATCAAAAGCATTTCTTAGGTTCTTTTTTGGAAACTTCACGTTGCGAGTAACTCTAGGGATTTTATTTCCAAAATATAGAGAGATTTTTCCTACCATATAGTTTGGTCAACTTACCAAATATATTGTTGACTTAATAAATATTACTACTTCCTTCTATAATTATTTATTCCCCTTTCCATGATCGGAATGCTTCAAATACAGATACTAATGAACTTATATTAATTACTCTCAAAGAAAATCAAAAGAAGAATAAATCTTTCTGACGCTCTCTCTTTGTTCATCATGGTACTACATAAAAATTATCTATAACTAGTATACGTACCCGCGCGATGCGCGGTCAGTTGATAAACGTAATCATAAATATATAGGTTTATTGAACAATTCAAGATTTAGTTTGTTGTAAAATGATATTGTAAAGTTTACATGAGAGAATGTTAGCATATTTAGCACCTTGACAGGTTATAATAGTTAATACTTATAAAAAACAAATCAATATTTTAGATACTATGTCATGTAAAGACCATACTGGTCGATTATTGATATGGTGGCTTATAATCTACAATGATTAAGGAATCACCTTCAGAATATAGTCTGCAATACATAGTATCAATGAACCATCCCGAATAGCATAACACATTCACTCATTTTTAAAATCTAAAATCATGTTTTATTTAGTTGGCTATCTACTCAAACCAAGAAATAATCTAGGTAATTTTTTTTTCGAAAGAATATTTACATTCTTAAGAGGCCATTTACTTAAAGCAAAGTGTAGTTCAAGATCGCCTTTGCAGTTTTTATGTCAATGCTCTGCACAATCTTTGAAATATTTCACAGCTTTATAATAAAATGTCCTTCAAAAGACCCAAGATATTCTTGAATTGGAAATAAAGAATCTTTTTTACACCAAGAGCAAAAGTATGTATGAGTACTTCTTGAATACAGATGCACAACTATGAGTACTTCTTTATGCAGATGCTATTTGGGCATGCTTAACACTGTTCTATGAATGACTAATATGCCAAGAACCAACTTTTCCAAAATCACTATGGACAATTGGCTTGACGATTAAGTAGCAAGGGCACAAGCAATGAGTTGTATTAGAATTCCATAAGCAATTCCTCTGGTACAAATCAATAAAATAAGACTGATATAAATTAAAGGAATAATATATTTTGGAACAAAAGTTGCATGCTAGCACAACTGACTTGTCCATCCTCTGTGCCGAATTCATTTATAGTTAGTAACTGAAGATTTTTCAATTCTTCTAAGCGATGGAACATGATAAAATAACCATATGCAATTAGCAAGAAATAAATAAACATCTGCATTCCAAACCTGCTGCCATATTTTTCACGGACTCAATCTCTATAAATTCTAACAGCAACTACGTTCAACACAATTAGTCCGTGAAAATGATTTACTGTGTAAATTTTTTGATATGCAATAAAGAGCATTTTTAGATAAAGAATAATGTCCAAATATAAGAAGCCTTAATATTTACATGTAGTCCATAAAAGATAAGCACTGGAACCTATGTAACTGGTCTATATGAAAACATCTCGTTAAAAATAAATTAGTTGCTTGAAATAAAACAGAAAAGCTGATATTTGACTTAATATATCTTCTTCAAGTCATCAGAAACACAAGTCATATTCGAGATACAGATGCAAAATCATCTAAGCTACAATTAAAATTAAGTGGTGAAATAACATATTTGGTACTTGAAATTTTGAACAACTAAGTGATGTTCAAACAATGACACAAAGATTAAAAAATCATAAAGGTAAATAGCAGAAATATTTACCCAAATAAAGCTGAAGCCATTCTAGAAATTAGAAAAATGTATTGCAAATATGTGATGATTCCACCATCTCTTGTAGCAATTATAGCAACATAGCCCTTTATTATGGCCTATCTGCGAATATCTGTAGTAAAGATTTTACATCTAGGTGAGACCTGCCAAGTCAATCAGTTGTCACGATACTCCTCAAAAGTTAGTTGAGCCAGTAGGAAATGAAAGATATAAACAAATATAAATGAACAATCTTTGCCGTGGCTTTATGCTTTGATGCTCCATAGAATGTCTATCCTGCAAAAATAGATCAAAAATACGGTAGAACGACATATCTTGTATATATTATTAAGAAGAAGAAAGTCAGCCATGAGATTTTTTGCCAAGCATTTGGCAATGTAGGCTAAAATATCAAATTGGCTGTTAAATAGAGGTAAAACTTTCTAGATAACCTCTTTCCCTCCTTTAAATTCCTCTTCCTTGATCTAGCAAAGTTATTGTGGCATACAACTCTACTATCAGTTGACACCCTTTTACCTGCTTAACACCTTTCGCACACTTGGCCAGAAAATACCAAACCAATCGGAACAGACGTTTAACTGGAAAAACTTCTGATGAGTCAATTTTCACAAAAAGCTTGTTGTATTCTCTAGAAAATTGTTGTCATCTCCACGCACTAACCTATAAGGATTATAGCTATTGCTGCACCTTTTGTTACCATGCCACGAAAACATAAATTTAGCACTAATATAAATACAAAATTGAGCTCCAATACCATAAATAAGAAATAAGATAAATCTAATAAAAGAATACTCACTCGATGTAAGATGTAGAAAATTGCGAAATTTGGGCAAACAAAACAAAATGTATGCTTTCGAAGAAACATTAGTATCTTGTCTTGACAATTGAAGCGCACAAATTCTTAGTGAAATGCAAATAGAACAAAAACATAATACAAATACTCAACTGAAGAGTTAAGAGTTTATTGAAAGAAAGAAGGAAACCTAAAAGACTACTCAGTCCATTGTAATAGGCTGTTGTAAAAACATGTAAGTTTTTACTGGAGCTAAAAGTACTATAACCTTTTCAAACAGAGATGAACATATTGAATTAACATTTGGTTCGTACTAAATGGATACAAATAACACTGAATTACAAAAATTATAATTGCACTTAACAATTGCCAAGTGATGAATGACCAAGAAAACAATACCCGAACTGGAGCGTATATAATATAGTCAATAGCTAGAGATACTGATATGTATCCCTAAATTGAAATTTGAACGAATCACCATCTTTGAATTCAAGTAAAGGCTACATTATCGTTTCCAAAGGAAGGAGGGCAAGATAATTCCCAAAGTAAATGAGCTTAACTTTCTTGTCAACTTTAGGATTTGCTTTCAAGAAAGCTTCCTAAAAATTCTCAAAGACATAGAGCAATCCTAGTTAAATGAAAACTAAACATGAGATCCAGCAGATTACAATTTCATGTAGAGTAAGCGCAAGAAAAGTCCAGAAGAGAAAACTAACCATTTCTTGCTTTCTTGATCCTCCGTTGGTCGTTGCTACCAAAAGCGCCATCTACTTTTCAAAAGAGTATTACTCACTTCTAATACAGCAACTGTCAATATTTGCTGTTATAACTTTCCATATGAATCTGCCCTGCAATCCATTGCCATCAAGTTATAGCCTTTGGGGCTCATCACCCATTCCTTCCGCATATTACTACTACTTCACCAAATGTACTTCTTGTCGTGTTGTCTCCACTATCTGGGCAATCTAATCCTGGACAACCTGCTAGAATGCTTTTTAATGTCAATTCAATTTTGACTCAAATAAGTAAAGAAGCAAGTTCCATTATAGAACTTTGAATTATTTTCAGACAACTGTCTCTTATACTATACATGCAAAGATGCATATCTCAACAATCTATCAAGACTATCTCTATTGACGCTGAGTAGGTGTCTTATTCAAATATGTTTCCTAGAAAATTACTAAGACAAAAAGTCAAAGAATTTAATGCCTCAAGCGTAGATGAACCAACAATAGCGTCAAGAGCGCACATCTTAGTTAATCTCATTATATTATGCGTTGTTATTTGAGTTGTCACTATGTCACTATAAACAAAAAACAAAAAACAAAAATGACAATTCCAAAATCAAGATCAGAGGATAACATAGGACAGTTATCCTCTTCATTTATTCAAACAAAAGAAATCAATTCTGTGATAAGTCAATTGTATCCACAAGGAATAACTCATGATATATATTTAACAAAGTCATCATGAAATAATACTTTGACCCTAACATTATAGCTTAAATAAGAATTGCTTACACTTTATGTAGGACCTAAATTTTCAAGAAGGCAGTCACATTTCAACGAATGAACTGTAATAAGATTGCACTATAGTTAGCAAATATGAAACAGACCACATGCTCAGGCCTTGGTACTTGTGACAGAGAATCTGAAGCCGCTATTCTCAAGCTCGAATTCTGAATTCACAGACATTGTCAAGCTTGAGAGCGCAGAGTCTGAACATATGAGCCATCTTCTGCATACGAAATAAACGGAAAGAAAAACTCTTGAACTTTGAGTAAGAATTCAGAAATCTGAGCGGTTTTTCTCTCTATGTATTTTGTTTATGTGTGTCGTGTATATATCTTTTTGTGCAGGCGATGACTTATGTTTATTTGTGTGAGCATGGTGCAGATTAAGGGGTAAATGGGGAAGTGGGAGTTGAACGTGGGATTCATGGTGGGTTAGGATTAGTTGTCTTTTTGTTTTTTCTGACTTCCTAAAGTAACTGTCAAGTTGAATTTAAAAAAAAAAAAAAAACGGCAAACAGTAACTAATAATCCTGATTGGAACCAAATCACCGCTAAACTGTTCAGTTTTGTTAAAAATTGTGTACAACCACTACTTAAAAAAAATATTTTATTATTTTTAATTTTAAAAAATAACTAATAACTAAAATTAGTCGATTTTGCAACCTGTTAGGATTTTAATTATAATTCAAACTCATTCTAATTTATTAAAACAAAAAGAAATTCAAAGTTGGGAAGAATATGCAAAACGTGGCCTTCAAGACCACTACTCATATAAAAACTAACTGTTCAGTTTTGTGAAAAATTGTGTACAACCACTACTTAAAAAAAGATATGTTATTATTTTTAATTTAAAACAATAACTAAAATTACCTAATTAACTAATTTTGTCCTAAAACTAACACATGGCATTCTGTTACGCTGCCACTTGTCACAATGCTATTGCAAACTATCCTCTTTTTAATTATATATAGATTATTTGACGCTCCCCAACAATTAGTAGTTTAATAATTCAATGGTTGAATGAAAAAATGAAAATCAAGAAAGACGGTGAAGAATAAGAAAAAAAATCACGTTTCGCCTAATATTTTCTCATTTTCCCTCATAATTCATACATTTTAGAAAATTTGGGTTCCATGCTTTATATAGTTTGCTTACACGAGCAATATTTATCAAAATTTTCGCCATTTCGATTACTCTCCAGTCAAAGTTTTATTTATTTTGCAAACTAAAGATTTTAGGAGTTGTTTGGTTTAGACACAAGTTAGGCATATACTTGTAATGCATAGTTATAAGGCAGGAATTATATTTTTTAAATGTCTAATTTGATATTACTATTACTACTACTTAGAAGAGGGACTTTGGTCGTCCCTCTTCGTCGTCCGTTGATGGGCCCCATTAAAAAAAAAAAAAATTGAGCCCTATATTAAATAGGCCCTAAAAAAAATTATAAAAATAATAATAATTGTGGATCCCATATATATTAAATAACAACTAATATTTAAAAAAATTGTGGGCCCCATATTAAATACCAACTAGTATTATAAAAAAAAAAGTGAATCCCATATTTAAAAAACAAACAATGTTAAAAAAAAAGTGGGCCCCATATTAAACACCATGCGTATTCGTAGCAAATACTAATATAATAAAGTTTTAGATACGGAGCACAAATTACAATGTTATATCAATCGTGTTTTGAACATAGTACATATAAAAATAAAATAAAATTGGGCCCCATATTAAACAGGCCCATAAAAAAAATTGTAAAAAATAAAATGTGGGCCCCATATATATTAAACAACAACTAATATTAAAAAAAATGTGGGCCCCATATTAAACACCATCCAGTATTAAAAAAAAGGTCGAACCCACCACATCTAAACTCACGGGAAAAAAAAAGTGAACCCTATATTAACAAAATCAAGTAATATTAAAAAAAAAAAAAAAGTGAATCCCATATTAAAAAAACAAACAATGTTAAAAAAAATGTGGGCCCCATATTAAATACCGTGCGTATTCGTAGCAAACACTAATATAATAAAGTTTTAAATACAGAGCACAAACTACAATGTTATATTAATCGTATTTTGAACATAGTATCCCATATTGACAAAATCAAGCAATATATAAAAAAAATAAAAATGAATCCCATATTAAAAAAATAAACAATGTCAAAAAAAAAGTGCAGACTTTGTGTTCTTAGCAAACACTAATATAATAAAGTTTTAGATACGAAGCACAAATTACAATGTTATATCAATCGTGTTTTGAACATAGTTATATATAAATAAAAAAATAAAAAAATTTGGGCCCCATATTAAACAGGCCCATTAAAAAAATTGTAAAAAAAAATTGTGGGCCCTATATATATTAAACAACAACTAATATTAAAAAAAAATGTGGGCCCCATATTAAACACCATCCAGTATTAAAAAAAAAAGTGGAACCCACCACATCTAAACTCACGGGAAAAAAAAAGTGAACCCCATATTAACAAAATTAAGCAATATTAAAAAAAAAATTGTGGGCCCCATATTAAACACCGTGCGTATTCGTAGCAAACACTAATATAATAAAGTTTTAAATATAAAACACAAATTACAATGTTATATTAATCGTGTTTTGAACATAGTATCACACATTGATAAAATCAAGCAATATATAAAAAAAAAATGAATCCCACATTGTGGGCCCCATATTAAACACCATCCAGTATTAAAAAAAAAAGTGGAACCCACCACATCCAAACTCACGGGAAAAAAAAAGTGGACCCCATATTAACAAAATCAAGCAATATTAAAAAAAAAAAGTGAATCCCATATTTAAAAAACAAACAATGTTAAAAAAAATGTGGGCCCCATATTAAACACCATGCGTATTCGTAGCAAACACTAATATAATAAAGTTTTAAATACGGAGCACAAACTACAATGTTATATTAATCGTGTTTTGAACATAGTATCCCATATTGACAAAATCAAGTTATTATGTTCACTAAATATACTTAAAATATTTATATTTTAAAATAAGATAGAATTTAATGTAAAAGACAACATGACAAGTAAAATGAGTTAAACCGAGAATATTTACCAACAATTAAAAAAAAATATTTCTTCGTTTAGATAGAAAATCAATTTCTACAACAAGTCTTCTCTTTTAAAAAATATTAATAAATTTGCCGATTTTGTATTCGTAGCAAACATTAATATAATAAAATTTTAGATACGGAGCACAAACTACAATGTTATATTAATCGTGTTTTGAACATAGTATCCCATATTGGCAAAATCAAGTTATTATGTTCACTAAATATACTTAAAATATTTATATTTTAAAATAAGATAGAATTTAATGTAAAAGACAACATGACAAGTAAAATGAGCTAAACCGAGAATATTTACCAACAATTAAAAAATAGTATTTCTTCGTTTAGATAGAAAATCAATTTCTACAACAAGTCTTCTCTTTTAAAAAATATTAATAAATTTGCCGATTTTGTATTCGTAGCAAACATTAATATAATAAAATTTTAGATACGGAGCACAAACTACAATGTTATATTAATCATGTTTTAAACATAACATATACTCTCTCTCTATATATATATATATATATAATCACTATTCAAAGATAACTACATATACATAGATGCATTATAATCTAAAGTGTTGGGCCTGTGCGCAGCACGGGCAGAAGCCGTCTAGTATTACAATATAATGTGTAATTTAAATATGTGTTTAACAAAATAAAAGTTTGTTTACTGTCACGAAGGTTAGTTTTGTTAATTTAATAATTTTAATCCATCTATAACAAATATCAGTATTTTTATTCCATATTTTGTCATAACTTATAGTAGAAGTACCATAATATTTATGAGCAAAAAAAAAAAAAAAATCGGAACTAAGCATTGAATAAATAAATAATGAATTTTGTACAAAGAATAAATGTCCATAAACCCTAATGAAATGGCTATTTAATTAACGGAAAAGGGCCTAAAATACCCTTGAACTATTACAATTGGTGCAAAAATATCCTACATTCACCTTTGATTCCCCAAATACCCCCGCCGTCTACCTATGGGATCTAAAATTCCCGTATTGCTAACACCCCCATTTCATTAAACATGTGACAACTTTTAATTGGTTACCATATTTAATTAACTAATCTAATTAATTTTTAATAATGTTGACTGGATCAGCCCACCAACCCCACAACCCGACCCGCCCCCATCAACAAGTAATTCTCCGCACAATCATAAAAAGATAGTTTGTTTAAAAAAGAGAATCTCTAAGATCAAAATACATTAATACCGGTGTTTTAAAAGGCGTGGGCGTAAGACAGGGCGTTTTACATTTGCCCCGGCAAGGCGTAAGCCCCATGAGTATATATTTTTAGTATTCGTAAAATATTATAATTACAGTAAATATTTTTAAATAGGTAAAATTATTTTTAAAAAAAATTGAAAGAAAACTGTAAATAAATGATAATAGTAACATTAGTATTTATATTAGTGAGGATTAATTCAAGTCAATAAGATATTAGCCATGTGTTTTAAAGACATTACCTAAGTTGTTATTATAAAAAATTTATTTAATAATTTAAAGATTTGAGTAGTTTAGTTCAAAGTTTTAAAACGTAGGTAGTGTTTTTTTTCTTTTGTTATATATATTTTGTACTTTTTTTACAATCTTCAATATTATTTAGCCTATTATTTAAGAGAAACTTAAATTATAAAATTCATCAGTAAAATTTTTTGGGGTCTCAAAACTTTGAGGGTCTAAAACAAAAGCTTTACTAGCCTCACCCTTGAGGCACCCCTGCTTACAACTTGTAATTATATATAACATAATTTTACAAGTATAAACAATACAATGAAATAAAGGCTATTATGGAATACAAATCAACTCTAACATCTTAACTTTTCAAACAATGAAAAAATCACAATTTCTTAAAATAATATTACTATCATACTGTTCATTTTATATCAATAAACTTTATCAGTATTATAATTAAAACGTAGCTCCTTCGTGAATAACATTAAAATTACTTTCAAATAGCGAAATAATAAAATATGATAAATTTGATACATAGGACTAAAGACCAATGACATGTGAAAATGTACAAATTGGCTATGGTATTTTTAAAAGAAATATTAAGTGATATTCACCCTCACAATGTTTTCAAATGGTAAATATGCAATACTACGCCTTGTTATTTGAGTTACACCCAATCTTCTTATTTATATAGATGAAAAACTATAAAGTATCATTCATTTGTTAAAGAGTTATGAGGGTCAACGATTTTAATTAAGGAATTTAACATATAATTTGTGTAAAAACTGCTAGGCGGATTTAGGGCGTACAGTCGGGCGCTTAGGGTGTAAGCCTCACAGGAATTAAGCCTCGAACATGAGCCTCGGCGCGTTTTGCTAGTGCGTCGCCCTAGGGCGAGCTCCGAGGCGAGTCCTGAAACTGTCTTTTAAAACATTGTTCTCAACCCAATTGATTGAGTAATCGAAGGCAGTTTGGTGTTATAATAAACAGGTAATTCTCCATACAATCATCATAAATAGATAGGTTTTTTTAAAAAAAAAAAATCTCTAAGATCAAAATCATTTACGTATAATTCAAAAACTGAAAAGGGTCAAATATACCCCTGTACTATTATAAAAGGGTTAAATATACCATTTTCGTTGTACTTTAGGTCCAAATATACCCCTCTGTTATATTTTGGGTTCAAATATACCCCTCCTCCGTTAAAATTATCCAAGATAGACATGAGATCTAACGTGACGCTGATAACTCGGTGAGGTGGACACCACATGACATGCCACCTCACCACCCCAACCCACTTACCCCTCTCTTCACTTCTTCTTCCATCGCTACCATTTCCTTCCCCTTCACAACCTTTGCCACCGTTAGCACCACCACTTAATAAATAAACACTTATGTTCAAGTGATTCTAAATCTCATTCATGGCCTAATGACTTCCTAATTTGTTCAAGTGTTAGCCATATCATTCTTCTGCAACAATAGCAGCAAAACCGTAGTAGCAGAAAGCTTCCAATTTGCTTAACCATGAAATCATCACTAAAGACCTTTACACAATATTCATCACCTTCCGTGCTTATACAATCTCAGCTTCAATCGATTTCCCAATGCATAAAATGAATCGAAAGGTAGCCTGCGATAAACCCATTGACCAATTATCGCTTATGAAACTGATTGATTCTTCTCTCTCTTCAAATGGGTATACTCCTACTTCTCTACGAATATTCTCGTTTCATTGATTGTAATTTATGTAATACACTTATCAGACTCTATACAGATTCAAAATATCACTTGCATTCAGTTTTTATTTATTAAGTGGTGGTGCTAATGGTGACAAAGATTTTGAAGGGGGTGGAGATGGTAGCATGGAAGAAGAAGGGGAAGAAAGAAGTAAATGGATTGGGGTGGTGAGGTGGAATGCCATGTAGTGTCCACCTCACGGAATTGTTAGCGCCACGTCAGATTTCAGGTCCATCTTGAACAATTTTATCAGAGGAGGGATATATTTAAACCCAAAGTATAACAGAGGGGTATATTTGAACCCAAAATATAACGGAAAGAATCTATTTGGACCCAAAATATAACAATGGGTATGTTTAACTTATATTTAACCCTTTTCCGATTCAAAAAATCCAATAAATAACGGTTAAAGTGACAAATTTTATTGACGTGGGGTGGCGGAGTATGGCCCACATAGCCACACGCTTCAAATAAATATGTAGTAGTGCTACTTCCTTCCATAATTACATTGTTTTCCAAGAAAATCAAAAGAAAATCTCCACGTAGTAGGACTAGTACTTCCTTCCATAATTACACCAGTAATCTCCAAGAAAATCAAAAGAAGAGAAAGGAAGAATGGAGAATAATGAGAAGAAAAGAAGTAGGGGACGACAAAAGATAGCAATAGAGAAAATAGCAAACAAGAACAGTTTGCAAGTAACATTCTCTAAGAGACGAACAGGTCTTTTCAAGAAAGCTAGTCAACTCAGTGCATTATGCGGCGCTCAAGTTGCTGTCATTGTTGAATCACCAGCCGGTAAAATCTTTTCATTCGGTAACCCTTCTGTCGACTCTGTTATACACCGATATGAAACCGGTGATGTCTGCCGTCAACAAGACGTGTTCAATGATAGTTGGAAAAAGTATTTGGATTCTAAGGGAGACTTGGAGGAAGCACAAAAGAAGGAAAAGGAATCAATGGGGAAATCTAATTGGTGGGAAGATTTGTGTGTGGAGAATTTAGGGTTACAAGAACTTGAAGAATGTATGGCTGCTATGCAACTTTTGAAGAAGAATTTATTGAAAAGAAGTGATGATGTGAATTCTTCTGATGATGATCATGATGGTGTTTTGATTCCCAATATGACTTTCAACCAATTTGGAGCCCTTCCTCTTCAGTACTATGATGTTGGAGGACGTTCAAATTAAACATTCTAAGGAATGGGCTGAATATACTAGTTTAAGTTGACTTTGGACAAATTAGTTGATTATTTTACTACTAAATCACTAGTTGGTAATTTCTTGTTTTTTTTTCTTTTTCTTGATTTCTACCCATATGCTAGTAATAGTTGGACTGACCATTACCAGTAAGCAAGTGTTGATTTTTTGTAGCCACTTATTGACAGAAAGAAAGCTAATGATTATTATTCTAAATTTAGTGGTTTTCTATTCTTTTCCGGCTTCTTTGTGCCTTTTTGTCCTCGAGTTTGTTCCTGATGTTGAGCTAATTTGGGCATATAAGATTTATTTTTCTTATTTTTTATGAACAGGACGAAAATAGAAAAATTACAGTAGTTTATTCCCAGGGGTGTCAATTAAGTACGGTTCGGACCGGTATTTTATAAATTTTATACCATATCAGTTTTTCGGTTATTTTATTTTGTATAACCAAAATAAGACTTTTTGAAACCGTCCCATCATCTCGATTTTTCTTCGGTATCGATACGGTTCGGTTAATTTTTTAGAATTTTATAAAAAAAGCGTCATATAAAACTCACAAGTAGAAATTGTACACGATATCGTGCATACTTGTATAAGATTTTGGCAAAAACTTTCTAGACATATATTGTTTAAAAGGTGAAGAATCAAGAAAACATGAATCACGACAAGAATATAGATTCATCCCACTAATATTAAATAAAGACAAAAAAATTAGATTACTCGAGCGAAACACAAGAATTAAGTCTAATAAAATTTGGTATCCAATAAAAGAATTTAAATTATACGAGAGGAAAGATATCTAATACCTCGTAGCTTGTCACTCAACATTGTTGGAAGACCTTGTAACTTAGTGGTTACTACTCGAGGTGCTAGAACTAATTTAGTTTCAATAGGGGTAACATAATAGATTTCGAAGTTGGGACTTTAGTGTTAATTATTTGTTGCCAACTTGTAGTCATTTCCATCACCACGGGCACAAGACGAAAAATTTAATAAATTCACATGGGTATCTAGGTTAAATTTAAGGGCCCGTTGTTGCTCCCAAACGCACAGACAAGTATACACGGTCGTACTAGTAATATAGAATTTTTAAATTCAGAAATCGTACCCACATGGACTTATGATTAACTGTCAACTAAATTAAACCAATGCTAATTATCTAAACAAGAAATAAAATTCAAATTTATATTTACGAACTAAATAAAAATAAAAGAAAAGAAATAATGAACTTCAACCAAGATAGAGCGGATTTTTATCGGAGAAGAGATAGATCTAGGGCTATGACCACTAACAATCCAGTTGAGTCTGCAAATCGTTCTACCTATGGGTTACTAGTTGACGGGTTGACTTTAACTTTATGATATTCTCTCGAACTACTCACAAGCCTGTAGATGCTACTATAACGCCTATATCTCTATGGTCGCTAGAGGTAACAAGAACGCATTTATTTTTCCGTATTCAACTAAGTAGGGCTAAAGGATATATCTCTATCCTCAGTAGTTGATATGACCCTACTAGGAACACCTCACTTGAAGGCCCGCATTGAATACCAAGGCATGAGACTTCAATCCATTCAAGCTAGGAGGATGACCAAAGGAGCATTGGAGACCCACGGGGAGGCATACAAGCCCCATAAGAAGGCCTATGAAGTATGGAAAGTAGCTTGGAGAGGAATGAAAGAAGAAGCTACAAGAAAGAAGGCCAACACTCAAAGTGGCTAAAGTCGCAAAGGGACAGAAACACAAATGTGGCTAGACGTGCAAAGAAAGGCCATAGATGCAAATGGTCACAATTGCAAGCTTGAGGATTGGATGATGGCTATATGTGCAAGAGGAGCCTTTTCGGATTTCAAGCCAACATCCAACTTGCCAAACAAGGCCCTTGCCTCATTAATGACATTCTTATAATAACTAGCCTAGCTCTTAAGTCTCTTAGTATAAATACTAGACTTAGTTTATTTTCATCCTTAGATTATGTTGAATGAAAAACTCTTATGAGAGATTGTTTAGTTGATAGCCTTAGTTTAATATAGATTGTTTGGTTTCATAATTCTATGTGTGATTCTTAGTTGCAAAGTGAATTGTTTATTTCCATCGAATTCAATGTTGCTCATTTGTGGATTCATTTGAGTCGTTTGTTGATTCGAATTACTTAGGTTCTAGGGTTTGATAATCCGATTGGAAGGATTATACCCTTTCTTGTCCATAGATTTCTTGCTCTTGGGTCAAGTATCTATCCATCTACCCTCTTCCATTTCTATTTTTCTTCCACCTTTTTTTTTTTTTTGTGGTAATGAAATGTGAATTATTACCATAACAAACAAATAAGCATTACATCCTAAGGAGCATCTAGTGTTCTTAACCACCTTCTAGGAAGGTTGTCTTGAAACTACTAGACCTCGAGCCAACAGAACTAGTTACATAATCTCTGAATCAAAATTTGACACCTACGGCTCTCTTTGAACAATTCAACATGCCTAATCTTTCCCTGACCTCCTTTTGTATCTGTACTGTAACAAACTCTTTATTTACATTTGCTTCCTTGAATATTTTCCAATTTCTTGCTTGCCATATGTAGTATATCAATGCTCCCCAAATTGTTGTGACTATCTCCTTCTGGAACTGCTTCCACCGTCTTCTTTTAATCCATCTAATTGTGTCATGTACTCCCGGCATAGTATGAGAATACCCATCCATGTACTCAGTGTGTTCCTGATTCCTGAAATCCATTGGCAATCAACAAACAAGTGGCTCTGCGTTTCTATCACTGCTGCATCACACAGACAACAAGTCTGATCGTCTACCTATATGTTCAGCCTCGTTAGTCTCTCTTTGGTAAGCAATCTATTTTGGCATGCTAACCACACTATCATCCTCTGCCTAGGTATCATAATTTTACTCCACACCAGATCAGCTTCCCCAAACCTTGACATAGTCCCCAACATAGTCTCATAGCTTCTTGAAACAGAATAAACACATGTTGGGGGTAAGTTTATACCTATCTCCTTGATACCAGTCAACCATTTGAGTCTTCAAGGAATTTAACTTCTTCCAGTACCAACTACAATCCCCAGGTGGTATATGTTCCCATATGTTCTCCTCAGACTTTAGATAGATGCCATTAACCCATTTTACCCACAGGATATCTTTTTTGCTTGCCACTTGCCAAAGTAGTTTTCCTACGGAAGAAATGTTCCATTTACTACACCCTTTAATGTTAAGTCCTCCATTCTTCTTCGGTATACAGATTTTGTCCCATGCTACCAAAGCAATTTTCCTTTTCTCTTCAAAAGCTCCCCATAGAAACTCCCTACATTTTTTGTCTATCTCCTTCAGTACGCTCTGGGGCAGTATAAATACCGCACCCCAGAAGTTATATATTGAAAACAACACTGCCATTATACTTTGTAATCTTCCAGCGTAGGACAGGTGCTTAGCATACACATCATGAATTCGACTGGTAATCTTATTCACTAACTGCTGGCAGTCCATGCTATTCCATTTCTTGGAAGTAAGTGGCAGTCCCAAATATTTCATAGGCAAGACTCTCATAGAGAACCCAATTTTACTAATAATTTCCTCCTGAATTTTGTCATCTACTCTAGCTATGAAGATATTGGACTTATCCAAATTTGCTAGCAGCCCCGTAACACCACTGAAGTGATTGAGTGCCTCCATTACTCTAGAAACTGACCTCATATTCCCTTTGCAAAAGATCATGAGATCATCCGCAATGATCAAATGAGTCAATCTAGTACTTTTACATATAGGGTGGAATCTAAAGTCAGGTAATTCACTCATTTTCCTAAGAATTCTTGACAGATACTCCATGACAAGTACAAACAAAAGGGGTGATATGGGGTCACCTTGTCTGAGATCCCTTTTCCCTTCAAAATATCCATGCCCTTCCCCATTTACCTTTACTGAGAATTTAGTAGCTGTAACTGTCACGACCCAGCCCCGTGGGCCGCGACTGGCACCCTACCTGGGTACCCAGACCAAATCACCTATTCATCTACCAAATCCGAACGTATTTCAGAATTTCATAAAAGTCATATCAACATAGGTTATATCAAAATATGTCTTAAGCGGTCGCACAAATCAAAATGTCATATCGAATCCAAACGGAGCGGCGGAATAGACATCGCCGGTCATAAGTGCAAATATAAGCATAAGGGTCATTTAGGGCCATCATAACAAACTGACCGCTGTAAGACCAGAAAACAAAATTAAACAAACATACATAGGACCCTCGCCCCACATATATGACTACAGGCCTCTACGAATTCAAAACAAAGACATATGGCGAGACAGGGCCCCGCCGTACCCAAATAGTCAAATGTACAGAATATATACATAGCAAAAGAAGTCTGTACCAAAAGTGGACTCCGAGTCAAGAAGGAGTACTCCGAAATAGCAGAGAGTGAAGCCTACAGTGGAGGATCACCAATGTCTGTACCTGCGGGCATGAAACGCAACCCCCGAAGAAAGGGGGTCAGTACGAAATATGTACTGAGTATGTAAAGCACGGAGTACAGAAATATGAGCCAAAACTGAAAGCAAACCGGATATCAAAGGGAAGTACCAATCAGTATGTCAAAATCCGTATCAAATCATATACATATACATAATGCAAACGAAATCATGCAAACGCTCAAGAACGTGGTCGCCACTCCGACGCTGGCGCCACACACAGCATAACACCAGAAGGTTTCGAATCTCCGTACATCCCCGAACACAAACATAAGTGAGCGTATCGCATCACTAGTCATATCACAGCATAACTCCAAACGGAACCCGGCCCTATGGCGAGGCCTCGGGAACCGTAACACAGCATACGGCCGAATTATCATAGGGCGCACGAATCATAACCGGCCCGGGAACCGGCGAACGAAGTCATAAGGAGGCACGAGCGGAGTCGTGAGCAAACAAATGCAAATCATATTTCAAAATAGCCTTTCAAAACATAATGATTTCATAAGTCATTTCATAACCCAAAATAATCGAATACTTAGCTGATACGAAGGTTCATTTCACAAAATGTTTCCAAAGTGGTACGTATGGCTCAAAACAAAACTTAACATATCATAATAGTCAAAACATGATTCATAGAGGGAAGTCTCAAAGTCGAAGATCTCATATCGAAGTTCATCCAAAAAGAGAGCCCGATAGGACAAATAGGGTGTCTCGGGGTTAGCGGGCCCACCTCGAGTCGAATTGAGGTGGCGAACATAATTTACGAACATTTAAAGGCCATAAGATCATACATAATGATTTCAAAGTGACCCGATCACATTTCGATAGGTTTCGAACATTTGGTTGCATTCTAGCCAAAATAGAGCCTTTAGGCTTCAATTGAATTGAATGAATAGTAGTCGTTTTGTAGATCGGGTTTCGAGGAGCAGAAATGCTCCGGAGGTTCCAATATTCACCTAACATACTAAGACATGCCAAACGAAGAAGTGGGAAGCTTTACATACCTTATGGACGTCTTATGCTTTCCTTAAAATCAAATCCCGTTTCGTCCAGAATCTGCAAATGGTCAAAGTTACCAATTAGAGATTCTTAGGCTTAAGATTTCCATTAACTTGATTTTTGTCTACCGAAATTTCGGCAACATTTCCCCTATATATCTAACACCCCCGAGACTTAGCTCGGCTCAAAATACATCAACAACAACAACCCAAACATCATCAAACAACACAAACCATAATCAAATCATTCTAGCTTCAAAGTTCTTCTTTACTATAAAAGTTGGCAACTTTCATTCAAACTTCACAATTCCAAACTTATGTCCACATTATTGTATTCATTCAATCATTCAAGATTATTCAATCACATCCCAATTATGTTCCAAACATTATACATAAATTCAAGAAGTTCGTCACTTTCCATATTCCTTTCAAAACGTCAACAATTCCGACGAACATACTAACTTGCATTATTTCATTCCGAATTCATTAACAACAACCATAAGTCATATTTAAAGCCTTAATATCATGGATATACAATGATATACACAAATATACCAAAGGTATATACTTTCCCATAATGTTCCGAAATCATTTTCCAACACCAATTCAATTCATTAAACATTCATTTACGTCATAAATACCACAACGACGCAACTAATCAACTAAACAAAATCAAATTCACATGGCCTTCTATTTCTTATAGCTCACGACCCCAACACTAACCACACACACACATACGGTTTCACTCACACATCAAAGTTACGGGATTCTCGTCTATTCTCAATCCTTAACACATTCACACCAATTCCATAACATTAAAGTAACAAAATTCATACCTTTTCTTGAATTTCCGACTTGTCGCAAACGCTCTCCTTTCACCAAACTAATTGTACCCCGTTGAAGAGCGTTTTGAGTACTCTACAAATATGGAAAGAACAAGACTTTTGGATTAGAATCAAAGCTTGGAGATTTTTTTTTTCTTTCTAAGTTTCGGCCGAGACCTTCTTTAAGGGGGTGCTCTTCAATTTCTTTATGTGGAAATGATTGATCTTGATAATTACAAAGGAAACTTGATATATATCCAACTAAGGGTCATGTGAAAATCACATGACCACTTAATAAGAGCTTGGGCCAAGCCTTGGCCGGCCACCCTTAGTCTTTGGGCCTAAATTTGTTGTTCAATTTCCTTGGCCCAATTCATTAAAACCCCGTCTTTTGTAATTCCCGAAACTAATTTCCGAAATTCCAATTTTACCCTCAACCTTCCCCAATGTCTTAGCACCAATAGTTTCATAACCAATATAATCATATTAACTAGAATCAAAATATTCCCTCATAACATACAAGCCTTAATTATTTCTCGATTTCCAATTATGCGAAAACACGGGACATAACATTCTCCCCCCTTAAGACATTCGTCCCCGAATGTTAAATTAATCTTATAAGGTCTTATGATCATGGAGGGGGTGTCCCTCTTACTAATGACATACGCAATTCATTTGTCAATTAACACAACAAACTAAAAAGTTTAGATTACCTGTGGACGTCGGGAACAAGTGGGGGTATTTCTTCTTCATCTCGTCCTCCGCCTCCCAAGTCATCTCCTCCCGATTGTTGTTGCGCCACAGGACTTTGACAGAAGACACTTCATTAGTGCGCAATCTCCTTACCTGTTGATCCAGAATAGTTACAGGCTGCTCGTCATAAGACAACTGCTCCGTTACCTGAATGTCATCCACTGGGAATATCCTGGAAGGGTCACCGATACATTTCCGCAGCATAGACACATGAAATACCGGGTGTACGGCCTCCAAGTCGGATGGTAAGTCTAGCTCATAGGCAACCTCGCCTATCTTCCGAACGATCTGATACGACCCAATATACCGCGGGCTCAACTTACCCTTTCTACCGAATCTCATGACACCCTTCATGGGCGATACCTTCAGGAATACCCAGTCGCCAATCTGGAACTCTAACGGTCGACGTCGTCTATCTGCATAAGCTTTCTGTCGACTCTGAGCAGCCAATAATCGTTCCCGAATAAGCTTTACCTTATCTACTGCTTCCTGGATCACATCTGGCCCGATTAACTTAGTCTCGCCCACGTCGAACCAACCAATAGGAGATCTGCATTTTCTGCCATACAGGGCTTCATACGGTGCCATCTGAATGCTGGAGTGATAACTATTATTATAGGCAAACTCAATAAGCGGCAAATGATCATCCCAGCTGCCCCTGAAATCAATAATGCAGGCCCGTAACATATCTTCCAGCGTCTGAATAGTGCGCTCGGCCTGCCCGTCGGACTGAGGATGAAAAGCTGTACTGAGGCTCACCTGAGTCCCCAATCCCTCCTGAAATGACCTCCAGAAATTTGCCGAAAACTGGGCACCTCGGTCAGTAATAATGGATATAGGGACTCCGGGAAGTCTGACTATCTCTCTGATATACAATCTAGCATAGTCCTCAGCCGAATACGTAGTCCGGACTGGGAGAAAGTGGGCTGATTTCGTCAATCTGTCAACAATAACCCAAATAGAATCATACCTGCGTGGAGTGCGCGGTAACCCAACAACGAAATCCATATTAATCATCTCCCATTTCCAGGCTGGAATTTCCATCTCCTATAATAATCCACCGGGCTTCTGATGCTCGATCTTAACTTGCTGGCAGTTCGGGCACTGACTAACAAACTCAGCAATATCTTTCTTCATGCCGTCCCACCAATACAAACACCTGAGATCCCGATACATTTTAGTGGAACCAGGATGAACAGAATACCGTGCATTATGGGCCTCGCCCATAATCGGCCGCCGTAAGCCCGCAACGTCCGGTACACAGAATCTGCCGTCATATAATAATACTCCTTCAGGCGAGATCTCAAACTGAGTCTTTGCTTTATTAAGGGCCACATCTCTGTACTGAATCAGGAGAGGATCTTCAAACTGGCGCTGCTTTACCTCCTGAATAATAGATGATTCAGCAACTGGAGGAACAGAAATCCCAGAATCTCCAGAATCCGCCAAACGAACTCCGAGGCTGGCCAGCTGATGAATATCACGAACCAAATCCCTCTTATCAGATGGTACACCAGCCAGACTGCCTACGGACTTGCGGCTAAGCGCATCAGCTACCACATTGGCTTTCCCCGGATGGTACAGAATATCAACGTCGTAATCCTTTAGTAACTCAAGCCATCTCCGTTGCCGCAAATTTAGCTCCTTCTGCTTAAAAATATACTGGAGACTCTTATGGTCCGTATAAATATCAACATGGACCCCATATAAATAATGCGGCCAAATCTTCAAAGCATGAATTACTGCGGCCAACTCAAGATCATGAGTGGGATAGTTCTTCTCGTGCGGTCTGAGCTGCCGGGAAGCATAGGCTATAACTCGACTGTGCTGCATCAACACACAACCTATCCCAATGCCAGAGGCGTCACAATAGACAACATACCCGTCTGATCCCTCGGGAAGAGCAAAAACTGGGGCCGTAACTAGTCTTTCTTTCAACATCTGAAAGTTGCGCTCGCAGGCATCAGTCCACTGAAATTTTGCTGCTTTCTGAGTAAGCTTCGTCAGTGGTGCTGCCATAGAAGAAAAATCCTCCACGAACCTGCGATAATACCCGGCCAATCCCAGAAAACTGCGTACCTCTGTCGGTGTAGTAGGCCTGGGCCAATTCTGCACAGCCTCAATCTTCTGCGTATCGACCCGAATACCGTCTGCGCCGACAATATGGCCCAAGAATGCCACAGAAGTTAACCAAAATTCACATTTGGAGAATTTAGCATATAATTTCTGTTGGCGAAGAATACCAAGTACCGTCCTCAAATGATCTGAATGCTCCTCTGCTGATCGCGAGTAAATCAGAATATCATCAATAAACACAATCACGAACATATCCAAGAAAGGTCGAAATACTCGATTCATCAGATCCATAAATACTGCTAGAGCATTAGTCAACCCGAAAGACATAACTCTGAATTCATAATGCCCGTACCGGGTCCTGAAAGCAGTCTTCGGGATATCTGATTCTCGCACTCGCACCTGATGATAACCTGAGCGCAGATCTACCTTCGAAAAATATTTAACACCCTGCAACTGATCAAACAAATCATCAATCCGGGGGAGGGGATATTTATTCTTTATAGTCACATTATTCAGTTGCCGATAATCAATACACATCCGCAGTGACCCATCTTTCTTCCTCACAAATAATACCGGCGCTCCCCAGGGTGATGTGCTGGGTCTAATAAAGCCCTTATCCAACAAATCTTTCAGCTGCTCCTTCAACTCTTTCAACTCAGCCGGTGCCATCCTGTACGGGGGAATAGATATAGGCTGCGTATCCGGCATCAACTCTATAGTAAAATCAATCTCCCGCTCAGGCGGAAGGCCAGGAAGCTCGTCAGGAAATACATCTGGAAACTCACTGACGACCGGAACAGACGGAAGGGTAGGTATCTCCGCTGCAGTATCGTGCACACGAACCAAATTATAGATATAACCCTTCTGGATCATCTTCTTAGCCTTGAGGTATGAAATAAACTTACCCCTCGACGATGCTGTGGATCCGAACCACTCTATAACTGGTTCCCCTGGAAACTGAAAACGGACTACCTTTTTCTGGCAGTCAACATTAGCATAACAAGAAGACAACCAGTCCATACCCATAATGACGTCAAACTCAAGCATGTCTAACTCTACCAAATCAGCCTTAGTGCTATGATCATAAATGGTCACAGAACAATCCCTATAGATCTGTCTCGCTACAATAAAATCCCCAACCGGCGTCGCTACCTCAAATGGCTCTATAGGCTCAGACACTATCCCAATTTTACTAGAAACGAGCGGGGAATATATATGATAAAGTAGAACCAGGGTCAATCAACGCATATACAGATCTGGAGAAAACCAGTAATGTACCTGTGACGACGTTTGGCGAAGCCTCCTGATCCTGGCGGCTGGCCAAAGCATATATGTGGTTCGAGGGACCGCTAGAACCTGAAGTACCACCGCGGCCTCGACCGCGTCCTGCCGGTGCTGGCATACCTCGCCCTGCCGGGCGTGCAACAGATGGAGCAGATGATGAACCGGCGGCTGACCCTGTCGGCTGAGCCACACTACCAGAACCGCTGGCCAACGGACAATCTCTCATAAAATGGCCCTGACCACCGCACGAAAAACAAGCTCCAGTAGCTCGATAACACTCCCCAGGATGAGACTTCCCGCAATGAGAACAACGGGGCCTGGGTGGTCTGGTCTGGCTGGGACCTCTAGTCATCTGTGAACCTGCCGCTCTGGAGCTCTGACCGGCCCTAGACGGTCCCGCACTGTCAAATCTCCGGCTGCCTGACTGAGTACTCCGGCCGGACGGAGGTAGCTGTCTGCCTGACTGCTACTGCTGAGGCTGTCCGCCTCGAGAATCCCCGGAATAACCTGCGGACCTAGCCCTCTTGGGCGGCCTCCTATCCCGATCTCTACCAGAATGATCAGACCTGTGACGATCCTCCATACCCATCGCATAGGCCTGAAGTCGGGCAATGTCCATATCTGTCTGTAATGACACTGCCATACAGCCGTCAATCAAATACCGATCCAATCCCATAACATATCTGTGCATCCGATCGGACATATCTGCTACCACGGCCGGTGCATATCGGGCCAGAGAATCAAACTTAAGATTATACTCACGAACGCTCCGACCCCTCTGCTGCAGATGTAAAAATCGATCAGCCCGCGCCCGTCGCAACTCTGGGGGCAGAAAATGGCGGGTGAAAGCAGTCGCAAACTCGTCCCAAGTAGCTGGGGAAGCACCCTCGCCCCTAGATAACTCCAGGTCTCATACCAGTGAGCAGCAACATCCCGAAGTCTATGCGAGGCCAACTCGACTGACTCGGTCTCTGAAGCCCTGACCAAGTCTAGTGAGCGCCGCATCCCCCGAATAAAATCATGGGGGTCCTCATCGGGCTTAGACCCGAAAAACTCTGGAGGGCCACACAATAAGAACTCTCGAACTCTCAGGCTGTCCCGCCTGTCATCATCATCATTGTCCCTCCGCCCGCGCCTGCGAGCCTGCCCTGCTACCAATGTGGTCAGCAACGGTACAGCCTCCCTCAGGGTCCTGTCCTCCGCCCCTGGCTGAGGAGCTGGAGTCTCGGGAGCGGGTACTCGGGCCTCTAGAGCTGCTGAAGGGCCTGCTCCAGGCTGTACCAATGGTGGTGTAGCGGACCCCTCAGAACGAGGCACACCCTCAGGCAAATCATAGACACGAGCCCGGGTAGCTCGCTGTGCCTGACTAGTCTCTCCCATCCTTGCCTTGCCCTTCTGGGCCGCCGTTGCCTTCTTCGGAGGCATCACTGCAAACACAAGAACGGGTCAGATCAGAATCATCCTAATAGCACAGCTCTATCGCACGATCTAAGATTTCAAAGAAAGTAACACCCTAAATGCCCTGTAGCCTCCTGTTTATAGATGTGGTGCAAGACACATCGATAAACAAGACTCTACGAGACACGGCCTGTAGACATTCCGAGGACAAACTGCTCTGATACCACTTATGTCACGACCCAGCCCCGTGGGTCGCGACTGGCACCCTACCTGGGTACCCAGACCAAATCACCTATTCATCTACCAAATCCGAACGTATTTCAGAATTTCATAAAAGTCATATCAACATAGGTTATATCAAAATATGTCTTAAGCGGTCGCACAAATCAAAATGTCATATCGAATCCAAACGGAGCGGCGGAATAGACATCGCCGATCATAAGTGCAAATATAAGCATAAGGGCCATTTAGGGCCATCATAACAAACTGACCGCTGTAAGACCAGAAAACAAAATCAAACAAACATACATAGGACCCTCGCCCCACATATATGACTACAGGCCTCTACGAATTCAAAACAAAGACATATGGCGAGACAGGGCCCCGCCGTACCCAAATAGTCAAATGTACAGAATATATACATAGCAAAAGAAGTCTATACCAAAAGTGGACTCCGAGTCAAGAAGGAGTACTCCGAAATAGCAGAGAGTGAAGCCTACAGTGGAGGATCACCAATGTCTGTACCTGCGGGCATGAAACGCAGCCCCCGAAGAAAGGGGGTCAGTACGAAATATGTACTGAGTATGTAAAGCACGGAGTACAGAAATATGAGCCAAAACTGAAAGCAAACCGGATATCAAAGGGAAGTACCAATCAGTATGTCAAAATCCGTATCAAATCATATACATATACATAATGCAAACGAAATCATGCAAACGCTCAAGAACGTGGTCGCCACTCCGACGCTGGCGCCACACACAGCATAACACCAGAAGGTTTCTAATCTCCGTACATCCCCGAACACAAACATAAGTGAGCGTATCGCATCACTAGCCATATCACAGCATAACTCCAAACGGAACCCGGCCCTATGGCGAGGCCTCGGGAACCGTAACACAGCATACGGCCGAATTATCATAGGGCGCACGAATAATAACCGGCCCGGGAACCGGCGAACGAAGTCATAAGGAGGCACGAGCGGAGTCGTGAGCAAACAAATGCAAATCATATTTCAAAATAGCCTTTCAAAACATAATGATTTCATAAGTCATTTCATAACCCAAAATAATCGAATACTTAGCTGATACGAAGGTTCATTTCACAAAATGTTTCCAAAGTGGTACGTATGGCTCAAAACAAAACTTAACATATCATAATAGTCAAAACATGATTCATAGAGGGAAGTCTCAAAGTCGAAGATCTCATATCGAAGTTCATCCAAAAAGAGAGCCCGATAGGACAAATAAGGCGTCTCGGGGTTAGCGGGCCCACCTCGAGTCGAATTGAGGTGGCGAACATAATTTACGAACATTTAAAGGCCAAAAGATCATACATAATGATTTCAAAGTGACCCGATCACATTTCGATAGGTTTCGAACATTTGGTTGCATTCTAGCCAAAATAGAGCCTTTAGGCTTCAATTGAATTGAATGAATAGTAGTCGTTTTGTAGATCGGGTTTCGAGGAGCAGAAATGCTCCGGAGGTTCCAATATTCACCTAACATACTAAGACATTCCAAACGAAGAAGTGGGAAGCTTTACATACCTTATGGACGTCTTATGCTTTCCTTAAAATCAAATCCCGTTTCGTCCAGAATCTGCAAATGGTCAAAGTTACCAATTAGAGATTCTTAGGCTTAAGATTTCCATTAACTTGATTTTTGTCTACCGAAATTTCGGCAGCATTTCCCCTATATATCTAACACCCCCGAGACTTAGCTCGGCTCAAAATACATCAACAACAACAACCCAAACATCATCAAACAACACAAACCATAATCAAATCATTCTAGCTTCAAAGTTCTTCTTTACTATAAAAGTTGGCAACTTTCATTCAAACTTCACAATTCCAAACTTATGTCCACATTATTGTATTCATTCAATCATTCAAGATTATTCAATCACATCCCAATTATGTTCCAAACATTATACATAAATTCAAGAAGTTCGTCACTTTCCATATTCCTTTCAAAACGTCAACAATTCCGACGAACATACTAACTTGCATTATTTCATTCCGAATTCATTAACAACAACCACAAGTCATATTTAAAGCCTTAATATCATGGATATACAATGATATACACAAATATACCAAAGGTTTATACTTTCCCATAATGTTCCGAAATCATTTTCCAACACCAATTCAATTCATTAAACATTCATTTACGTCATAAATACCACAACGACGCAACTAATCAACTAAACAAAATCAAATTCACATGGCCTTCTATTTCTTATAGCTCACGGCTCCAACACTAACCACACACACACATACGGTTTCACTCACACATCAAAGTTACGGGATTCTCGTCTATTCTCAATCCTTAACACATTCACACCAATTCCATAACATTAAAGTAACAAAATTCATACCTTTTCTTGAATTTCCGACTTGTCGCAAACGCTCTCCTTTCACCAAACTAATTGTACCCCGTTGAAGAGCGTTTTGAGTACTCTATAAATATGGAAAGAACAAGACTTTTGGATTAGAATCAAAGCTTGGAGATATTTTTTTTCTTTCTAAGTTTCGGCCGAGACCTTCTTTAAGGGGGTGCTCTTCAATTTCTTTATGTGGAAATGATTGATCTTGATGATTACAAAGGAAACTTGATATATATCCAACTAAGGGTCATGTGAAAATCACATGACCACTTAATAAGAGCTTGGGCCAAGCCTTGGCCGGCCACCCTTAGTCTTTGGGCCTAAATTTGTTGTTCAATTTCCTTGGCCCAATTCATTAAAACCCCGTCTTTTGTAATTCCCGAAACTAATTTTCGAAATTCCAATTTTACCCTCGGCCTTCCCCAATGTCTTAGCACCAATAGTTTCATAACCAACATAATCATATTAACCAGAATCAAAATATTCCCTCATAACATACAAGTCTTAATTATTTCTCGATTTCCAATTATGCGAAAACACGGGACATAACAGTAACACAAGTCATGACCAGATTAGTAAATGTTTCTGGAAAACCAAATCCTCTCAAGGCTTCCTCAATAAAATCCTAACTTACTATGTCGTATGCCTTCCTAAGATCAATCTTCATGAGCACCTAGGTGATGCTGCTTTCCTATTATAATGTCTCAACAAGTCATGGCAAATCAGTACATTATGCACTAATGATCTGCCCTCTACGAATGCTGCTTGGTTGTCTGACACAAGGCTAGTAAGAGCTTTCTTCAACCTCAGTAGCGAAATGATAATATCGAACAAACTCTATTTATTCTTATTACGTACGTGAATTCCCTCTCTCAAGTTCAATTCACGCACCACAGATAGTGTCTAATTAGTGATCAAGTAATTAAATAATTAAGCACAAGAAAAAATAAGCAACCCAAAAATATGGAAATTTAATAGATAGAAACGATAATCAAATGTCAACTTTTCATGTTTGAGCCAAAACCCTAGAACTAAAGTGTCACGCCCCAAAAACCACCCTAGGCGTAACAGGCATCCGATGCTATGAACAGCATCAGAAGCACCTTATAAAATTAATAAAACGTCAAATCTTTTTCGATGGTCTTCCAACAGTTATATCAATACGTTATAAATAGCTAACTAACTCATGATCACCATCAAATATTAAAATCAGTGGAAGTCTTATTCAACATTTAAATTAAAACGTGGCAACATGCCTCCATAAAATATAAGAGACATCCAAGACGCTACCCACAAGTTTATAACTATCTATGGAGCTTCTAAGAAAATAAACTAACTCAGGACATAACCTGAAACTGCTAAGAAGTAATAATTGAATCAATGAAACCCCACGAAAAAATGTGTGGGCTCACCAACAATCTGGAAAGCAGCAAGTACTCCTAACCCACGAGATCTGTCTGTACTTGCTCTTCTTCGTTACCTAACATATCATCAAAAACAACAATGGTATGCCTGAGTACTGAGTACTAATTGAGTCCCTAGGGGACAATAAGTAATACTAAATTAAGGTACAATAATACTTAAAGAAAACAGTTCTGAAAACCATGTGAAATAAATGTAAAAACAGTTATTCAATCTTGGTTCAATATGCATAGTCAAACGAATGTGAATCCCTTTTTATCAAGTTTACAACTTTCATTTATGTCCTCTCAATTCACCAAAATATCATCAAATACACTTCAGAGAGAGATAAAGATATCACACATGCCAATATGTTGAGGTGGATCATATAAATATGATAAATGTTAAGGCATCACGATGAGTTTATAATAGAATTTATGAAGCACGCGTACAGTGATTAGTCCATTCCTTGAAGAGAATGTGACTTGTGATAAGCGTTGTGAATGCCCACCCATTTTTGAAAGTGGAAGCGTCAAGATGTGATAAAAGTTATGAATAAAAACGTGCTCATGTATGGTTAGATAAATACCACAACTCACATCTAAGGGAGGTTTAAGAGAAATCATTATTGTGGTATAAGTGGTCACTGGCCATCTTGTTGATGATGATTATTGAAGGGAACAATTCTTGCTTATAACAACTTTGATCATGCCCAAAATGATATAATTTTCTCCTTTAAAGGAGAGGTTCATCATACGAATGGTGTTATGAAATATGTGGTAGTACACAGTTAATTGGCAGTTCCGAAAGAGCTAATTTATTACTATTTTGGAGGAATAACATTGATTCAATAAAGCATTATATTGTAGTAAGTCTCAAAGAAACTTATTGAGTTTTAAAGGTATTCGCCAAAGTGGGCATTCATCGTGAGACTCTAAATGATGGAAAGATTTAATATCTTCATGTTACTACAATCATAGTAGGTAAGAAATATAAATGTGAAAGGTTATCCTACTTTCCTCCTCTTTGTACTACACAAATATGACCATGATGATAGAATCACATACGATTGTGAACTATAAGTTTATTGAAGGAAACATCAGTTGGCATGACCGGTTGGCCATGCATCCCGGTTCAAATATAATGCAAAAATAATTGGAATTCACGTGGTTCTATATAGAAGAAATAAAAGATTGTTCAAGAAATTCTCGTGTGCTGCTTTTGATTATAAATCTATTATTAGACCAGCTAAGGTTGGGATCAGGATCCCCATAGATTTGGAACATATAAAAGGTGATATATATGCATGAGCTCAGTCACCTGCCATGTGGACCATTTACTATTATATGATTTTAATAGATGCATCTATGATTTGGTCATATGTGCGTTTGGAATCTAATTGCAATTTAGCTTTTGCAACGTAGTTTGCTCAAATTAATAAATTAAGAGCATGGTTCCAAACAATACAATTATTTTAATAACGATGGTTTATATCCATATTTGGTTTAGTAGAAATTGTATGCCTCCAATGATAGCTGAACCATTGAGTATGAGAAGAAAACTCCCAATTTGGTATATGATATGCTATTTAGCATGTAGCAGCACTTGTATGCATCAAGCCAAACAAGTAATAATAAAATTCCCCATCACTTTTGGTTCAGGGTCAGGAACCAAATAATTTCCCTCTAGAAACTTTTGAATGTGCGGTAATAAATTCAATTGCACCACCACAATGCACAAAGATGGATCCCCAAAAAAGGCTGGGGATATATGTTAGTCTTACTAGCTTCAGGGGGAGAAATGATAAGTAGTTGGAAGATATATTATGTGGAATAAATTGTCATTAGCATAATCCTCATTCAAAAGGATAATTCATGTCAAATGTCAGACGCATTTCACTGACCCAAAGAATATTATATTCCGGCTACAAATGCTCCTTTAGAATTAAGTCCCTGAAGGACAGAGGCTACGACACGCCTGAAGCATGGTGGACTGATCGGTTCCAAAGATAAAAATCCTTGAAAGGAGAGGAGAAAATTATTATGATGGTCATAATAAGGAGGCAAGTGCTCTAGAAGAGCCCCAAGATATAACATTTCATCAAACCTTGGAAAAGGTTCAGGTACCTGAAATTAATGAATATAAAGAGATCTCGATAAATTATGTCTATGGAACTGATCCAAAATATCGTCAACGACGTATACGATATAGCGCTCAATATTATGATGATAATCTGGGTTTAAATTTGTCATGATACAGATAAAGGAAATGATTGTCCAAAAATTAAAGGGTGCAATCGAGGATTAGTGACTTCACATAAGAAATGTGAAGCTTTTGGATTTGTAGTCCAATCATCTGAAAGTGAAAAGCCAGTGGGGTACATTATCTATGCTGCAAAAAAAAAAGATTAAAAAAAAAAGAAAGAAAGTCGTTAGATATAAATCACGACTTATGGCACTAAGGTTTTCTTTTCACAAAATCCTGGCATTGGTTATATGGAGACATATTCCCCTGTGGTGGATGTAATCACTTTCACAGATTTTATTAGTTTGACAATACATGAAAACTCGATATGCGTATGATGAATTGTTATCACTATTGACATTACTAGCTAAACAAGAAAATCTTTATGAAAATTCCTGAAGAATTCAAAGTGCCTAAAGCATAGAATATTTCTCGGAAAACTACTCCGGTAAAGCTTCGTAAGTTCTTATAAGGATTGAGAAAATTAGGGTACATGTGGTATAATCGCCTTAGCGAGTATGTATAACAAGAAGGGTACAAAAGCGACCCAATTTGCCTTTATGTTTCTATAAAGAGGTATGGATCTAAAGTTGCTATAATTATTGTGTATGACTGGAATATTATTTGGTACTCTTAAGAGTTTCCAAAAACAGTAGGTAATCTACTGAATGATTTAAGATGAATGGCTTCAGAAAGACAATTTTCCTAGGCCTATAAATTGATCATTTAACAAATAGAAAATTTGTCTATCAGTCAAGTTACACATAGAAAATAATGATTCCATCGAATACCCCAATGGTTGTGAAATCGCTTGATATAAACAAAAATTCATTTATACCTCATGAAAATGATGGAGTGTTTTAGTGCACTGGGTGCACGTATATATCTTGCTAATGGTATGAATATGAAATAACTTATTACATTAATGTATAGGCAAAATATAGAGCCTGTTTGGATGGGTAAGCTGCTTTTTTTTTAAGCTAAGCCAAACGGGCCAACTTATTTTTTTGGGCTTATTTTAAGCATAAAATGGCTTATAAGCTGGCCAGCCAAACACTCAAAAAAGCTGAAAACAGCTTATAAGCTAAGCCAAACGGGCTCATAACTCCTACACAAGTAAAATGTGAAGGAAATCAAATATTGATATGAATGTTGTTTATTCTAACAGATATTGTCAAGATTTTGTTGTCTATACAAATGCCGGATATTTGTATGATCTACATGAAGTTTGTACGATCTCAGTCAATTATTTATTTACATGTGGGTGTACGTCTTCCATATTATGTTATCCTATAAGACAGTTAATAATTGTCACTTGGGCAAATCACTCAAAAATTCTAGTGACTGACGGAAGCGAAGAATGTGCATGGTTGATATCAATAACTCAACACATTTAGGAAGGAATTGTGGCCTCTCCTTGAAGACAAAGATGCCAACAATATTGAAGGCTAAGGCTGATCGAGACAGAACAAACACATTTCACTAAAATTCTTTTTCACACATGATCTTCAACAAAATAGTGAAATTGATGTTCAACAAATTCAGTGAAAGTGATAATTTGGCGGATTTATTTACTAAGGGGTTGCCAACATTAATATTCAAGAAATTGATCCACATGATTGGAATATGCCCTCACCGAGATACAAAATGATGCTCCTATCAGGGGGAGCAAAATACGCACTGCACTCTTTTTTCCTTAATCAAGGTTTTGTCCTACTGGGTTTTCCTAATACGGTTTTTAATGAGGCAGTAAGCAATGCGTATTAGGAATAACTTGTATATTTTTTCTTCACTAGAATTTTATCTTTTACATGGACATCCAAGGGAAAGTGTTATGAATAAATTAAGTGGATGACAATGTGGGCCACCACTACGACTGTAGCAAGCTTGCCACTACATTTTAAGGCTTTATATATAGGGAAAAGGGTCAAATATACCCATCTACTTTAGTTTATTGGCTAACTTTGCCCTCCGTTAGCTAAAGTAGTCAAATATACCCCTCTCGTTACAAGTTGGGGCCAAATATACCCCTACCGTTAGCAAAGTTTCAACAATACCCCTCATTTCTAACATATTCCCACATAAGCAAGTCTAGTCATTGGAATTGGGTGACATGGACACCACATGGCATTAAACTTATCCTATGTGGTGCCTACGTGGTAATTTTTTAAAAAACAATCTAGAAAATTGATTTTTTTAAAAACAAATTTGCAAAAAAAAATGGCCTTTTTTTAAAAAATCTGAACCTTTTTTGTTTTAATAAAAACCCATTTTTTTTAAATATATTCTCGAAAATTGGATATTTTACTTTAAAAATCTAGAAAATGATTTTTTTAAATCATTTTTTTTATATTTTTTAAAATTAATCCAGGTTTTAAAAAAAATTAGGACACTTTTTTTAAAAAAAATATATATTTTACAGTTTTTCAGATTTTTAAACTAAAATATCCAATTTTTGAGAATATATTTAAAAAAAACGGGTTTTATTAAAATAAAAAAGTTTTAGATTTAAAAAAAAAGCCATTTTTTTCCGGATTTGTTTTAAAAAAAAATCAATTTTCTAGATTGTTTTTTTTTTAAATTGCCACGTAGGCACCACATAGTCTAAGTTTAATGTCATGTGGCGTTCATGTCACCCAATTCCAATTACTAGACTTGCTTATGTGGAAATATGTTAGAAATGAGGGGTATTGTTAAAACTTTACTAATGGTAGGGGTATATTTGGCCCAACTTGTAATGGGAGGGGTATATTTGATTACTTTGACTATAGGAGGACAAAGTTAGCCAATAAACTAAAATAGATGAGTATATTTGACCATTTTCGCTTATATATAGCCATGTATATTTGATGGAACAAACACAATTCAGAATAGAAATAAAAGCAGTAGTAGTACTCTTGCTTCTTATGCTCTCTCTCTCTTCGTTTTGAAACTCTATTTTCATTAGACTGTTTTTATTTTATAACAACTTATATGAATTAAAAATCAAAAGAAGAGAAAGAGAGAATGGAGAATAATGAGAAGAAAAGAAGTAAGGGACGACAAAAGATTGCAATACAGGAAATAGCAAAGAAGAAGAGTTTGCAAGTAACATTCTCTAAGAGACGGACAGGTCTTTTCAAGAAAGCTAGTGCATTATGCGGTGCTCAAGTTGCCGTCATTGTTGAATCACCAGCCGGTAAAATCTTTTCATTCGGTAACCCTTCTGTCGACTCTGTTATACACCGATATGAAACCGGTGATGTCAATGATAGTAGGAAAAAGTATTTGGATGCTAAGGAAGACTTGGAGGACAAGGCATCTAATTGGTCTGTGGAGAATTTAGGGTTACAAGAACTTGAAGAATGTATGGCTGCTATGCAACTTTTGAAGAAGAATTTATTGAAAAGAAGTGATGATTTGACTTCTTCTTCTTGTGATGATGTTTTGATTCCCAATATGACTTTCAGCCAATTTGGAGCCCTTCCTCTTCAGTACTATGATGTGGGAGGACGTTCAAATTAAACATTCTAATGAATGGGCTGAATATACTACTAGTTTAAGATGACTTTGGACAAATTAGTTTGATGATGCTACTAAATCAGTAGTTGGTAATTTCTTGATTTCTAACCAGTAAGCAAGTGTTGATTTTTTGTAGCCAGTTATTGACAGAAAGCTAATGATGATTATTCTAAATTTTGTGCTTTTTTGCTGTCCAGTTTGTTCCTGATGTTGTGCTAATTTGGGCATATAAGGTTTATTTTCTTAATTTTTATGAAGAAGATGAAAATAGAAAAATTACAGTAGTTTATTCCATGTGTTTGTTTACATGCATGATATCCCTCCACCACTTTCTCAAAGTATGTTATTTTCTTATTTGCATCTACTTCATTAAGTTGATAATGTGTTTCAGATGAAGTAGCAATGGTTAATCAATCTGAACAAAAGGGATAATACCTGTTCGATAAAAGTCCCCTAAAAATACACCACAAATCGAACCTAGAATGAAAGAAAATGTTTTGTTGTATTGACCTAACATCTGATATTAACAGCAAGCAATTATGCCGCATGCTATAGAATTTTTTCATAAAAGTATATCTTTGTTTTAGTTTTCTGTCTGTTGGAGTTGGAATAGTATTGTTATCTTTGAGAAAGTACTGCTATTTTCCAGCTGTCCTTTTTGTATTCTTTTCTTTGTTGCAAATTCAATTCTAATTTGTCTAGCTGTGTTTGTGTTTGCTCTTACTGCGAGACAATCATGGAAAAAAGAGAGGTTAAATGGTTCAGATTATAGTATAATTAAATTGTCACAGTAATGAATTAATAGCCAAGATTTTTTTATTTTATTTTTTAAAAAAGGGATGGGATTACATAAAAGTTGTGTCCCCTGGTGTAATCATGTAGAGGCTTCATATTCTGGTTATTTTTGGTTTCATTTGAACTAAACGACTGAAATGAGGAGCAAACAATGTTTTGCTCAAACTACTGTACAATCCATTTGGTCATGAGGTTTGGTGGTTCACATTCGGGCATATAACAATGAATGTATAGTAACCTTTTGTGTTTTTATATTTTGTCCAGTATCCTCTGTATACTGGCAGTAAAATAATTAAATAGTTTCTTCTCTGTTTATGATTTTACATAACCTCGTTACTCTTCACCTTCTGTTTTTGAAGATAGATCCTCTATGCACATTGAAGTCTACATTGTTCTAAATTTCATTGAGAGCAGAACTTGTTTGATAAATTTCTTCTACTAGCTCTTCAAGTTTGGGGATAGATGGAAGGATAATTTTCTTAAGACGTCCGGGAGTTCTTGTTCCTTAATTTTTATTCTTTCCTCATATCACAGGAAAGGCTTCTGTGTCTTAGTCCATTTGAAAAGTGTATTTAGTTCATTTTTTTTGTTTTGAGGAAGGGTGATATTGCAGCAAGCTCTAAGCAATCAAACATGTAAATTTTAAGGCGCATCATTACTAGAAAGATGTGATTATTGAATATTAAGGGACTAGGGCGTCGATAATGTTGATGGAGCTAGTTTTCATTATCCATACTGTCATTGGGTATTGGTTAGTTGCTCTTCAACTTTGAATTAAAGCTTACATTACACAATGGTTCTTGTCAGCTGCTGAATATATTTTGAAAGACTTCAAAACACATCATTCTTATCTGTTATCTGGTTCAATGATTAAGCTCTGGTTTTAGGATTTGGAATAGAAATTACGCGACATTTGTTTCCTTAACTTTATTTAACTAGAGAACCTTAATTTGAAAAGACAAAAAAAAGAACCTGAATAATGTGTGGTTGGTCACTTCTAAGTTACAGCATCCTGTTCAATTCAAAGGATCCAGTTGTAGTTGTTGCTCTAAAATGTGATTGGTCAAATTCTTCACTGATAGAAAGCAAAATTAAGGATTTGACTCATAGAACAGGTATAATCAATGGGGGATTGGCACTGTTGCAAGGAGATACTGAATGTGGGAAATGAATATCTCAGGTATTAGGAAAAACAAAAACAACAGTAAGAACAAGCTTAAATTAATGGTATAGCAAGAATACCTATTCCATTTGATTTATTCATGAGTATTTTTATTGTATGAGTGTCTGACTACTACATTGAGCATTAACACCTTTTTTAAAGGAATACAGGTGCCAAGTTTGGAAAAATGGGGTATGATTGATGGACTAGATCATTGCAATTCTTCAAGCAAGCACTGTTCGTCTTCTTGCTATTACAGGTGCTATGATACGTTTAAATTTCTCTTTCCATTCACTTGCTACAATTTGTTCATAATTGCCACAAGGATATGGATACATATTCAGCACATATACACTTCCATTATCAAGTAGCTAGTCATTTATACTGTGCAGCGGATTCCTGCATTTTGTCGTTTGCACCTGCTATTCCAACTGCAACAAAGATAAGTAAGCATCAAAACCTGAATTTGTCCCTTTTTCCTGCCAAAGTGTATGTTGCTATACCATTACGAGTTTCACAATTTTTCTTGATATAACTCAATTAGCCTGTGCTCCAACCTGCTAGGACTACGACCAAAGACGAAGAAGCATAGGCTGCTCAATTGCGGAAGTGAAAGAATTTCCTTCTTCTGTAAAAGAGCATATATTTTAATTTAAATGAATCAGTTGGATTTTCTGTTTCTCTTTTTGTTCCTTCTTCATAATAAATTATAGGCTCCTTTTGTTTGTTTGATTCTTTCCTGTGGTTAAACTAATTACGTGAAATTCGAGTTGTTGTTTCCCTTTTTGTTCCTTCTTCATAATGAATTATAATAGTACATAGCAGCATAACAGACTGAATATTGTAGAACTGGTACTTTGCAAAGGGTCTTCATAGTTGACAATTATAGGCAAGTTAAATTTGACAATTATAGGCAAGTTAACTAGGTCATTCTTGTTACTGATGTTGATCATCTAGAAAGTGTATACCTTTCACCAGAATTAGCATTTGATTATTCTCTTTTGTCTCTTCCCTAGCATAGTACAAGACTCTTTTGCGCGGATTTCCTTTCAAAGGCACAGATCTTTATTTTTTGCCCCTCATTTATATGGTCTTTTATTTTTGCCTTGCTACTCATTTAATGAAAATTTGTGTACAAAAATATACATTTTTCGCCGGCATAAGTTTTAAATTTCGCATTATAATATCCCACAAGTTATGCCTCGCTTGGCATAACTTACTTATGCCGGGTTGACTATAAAATACATTATGCCTTACCAGGCATAGGTTGTGTAACATCTCACAAGTTATGCCCCGCTCGGCATAAATTTGATTTTCTGCATGTGTCTTTCCTCAGATAAGTCTAGCTATGCTCGTACCGAGGCAAATGCAAAATTGTTGAGTAAATTACATAAATAAATTATATTTTGGGTACAAGGCAACAATTCTGATGCTGGGAAACCACAGAAACAACTAAATTAAATTAGAATGAAAAAACTTAATTCTCCGTATATGTAGCAATCTACACCAATGTACGGTAAATGTATATCTGCTTTAAAGTTAGAAAACAGAAGCTTTACAAAGTATTTGGTTAAAGTGAGGGGAAAAAAGAATGAATGTGGTTAGGAATTATTGTTTGCAAGAGCTTAAAACGGAGTTCTCTAGAAATTGGGAGAGCTGTGAAGTATACAATTCTGGGTCATTTCTAAAATGATCAACATGAGGTGTAGAAATGAAGTTGCAAGCTCTAACGTTGCGACCACTTCTTCGTTGCTCTTCTACAAAGGACTCAACAGAAACCGCAGGAATTACTCTGTCTGCACTGCTGTATATGTATAATTGTGGGCAACTTGGTTGCTGGGATGTCAATACATCTAGAACATCAGAAAGCCTCCTGCAATTTCACCCAATGATCCATGTAAGTACAAATATTCTGGCACTTGCTATATGCACTAATGACTCGAAAATGTAATTACAATCCATTGGAGAATTGACATACAAAGACGAAAAGTAGATCTAATATTGGTTCTTATGTTGAAATACCATGTTAATACAACCATTCGCAGAAAAGGTAATTCTGGAAGACACGTTCTTACCTGTTTACGGTGGGAAGGTTCAAAACGACCTCAAAGAACTTCTCCAGTACTAATAGCAATGCTGCTTCAGTTACTGCAGGCTTAGTTTCTGCAGAAGTTTTGGCTTGTATTGTCACATCTGTGTCTCTGTCGCTTAAAGTCATGATGCGTTTTGTTGCAACACTATTCTTTTTCAAAAAGGCAGCAGAGAATCCAGAAGCCCACACCTTGACACAAACAACTTGACAAAATTAGTTTAAACTTACCAAAGCAAAGATTAACATATGCAACTACGCAACTACACAACTCCACCGCTGACCCCCAGGCCATCCACCTTCCTCCCCGGAGAAGAGGTGAAGAGACTGAATCAAGAATAAACAACTTCCACATTATCAAGTATAAGAATATATTGGCTGCATGGTTAAGGCCTAAGATAGAAGAAAGCTACAAGATCAAAATAAGAGAACAGCAGGTCCGTGATTTGAGTACAAACAACTGAGCAGTTCTGAATGGCTAAACCCTGACTATATACAACACTTGTAATACTTATCCAATAAAAGCATGATAGGATTTGATTTCAATAGAAATGTATGGCTCTGAACAATTGCTCTGCATTAACCTTCAGAAATAAGACTACTCCCAAAGAAACACTCTTCTAAAAAAGAAATCTTGTTATGACAATTTTTAAGGAAGCAATACCTGTGGATCCGGAGCTGCCACAGGGGCAGAATCAACAATACAACCCTTGATCCTTCTCATTAAAGCATCATCTTGTTTTTGAAACTTTTCCAAAATGACACCATAACTGTTAAAAGAACTCAAATCAGTAATCAGCAGAAGAAAAAAGTGAATACTTGTGATTCTAGTAAATGAATGGTTGCATAAAAAAAAAGAACTCACGTTAACCATCCAGTATTACTGAAAGTGTGGAAGACCAAGTTCTTTCCATGCTCTTCTTCCAACCAATCAGCAAGATGATTCACAAGAAGTTCAATGTCCTGTTCTGCCTTTCCCCCGACTTGATAGCTGAGAATCTCAGACATTGGGAAAGTAAAGGTAATGACATGATATCCTCTTGATGCATACCACTCTGCATATCTCTTTAGATGCTTTTGCTTTGCACCTAACCATCCCAACAATACTACCACTGTCTTAGACTTTACTGGTGAACAATCACAGTTCCCTGATATATCAACAGCATTTGGCTTTGGTAAGTGCCATCTATACGACACCTCTGAAGGTGAAGAAGGAACTGTATATTCATAGGTGGACGGATTAGCACATTTGGCCAATGCTGCTGATTCGTAAAAGTTGACCAATGCAGAACAAGTACCAAAAGAAGAACCCGAAAGGCAACTAGAACTGGTGCTGGGACTTGGAACATTTACGTTAGGCAGAGGAACGCGTATTCTGCTGACAAATGACAAATCGGCTAGCTTAGAACCTGATATCTGAGACACCCATGATGTTTTGTTTTCTTGCAATGCTGATGGGGAATTCAATTGTTCACAATTATCCAATGACTTAGATGGGCGCAATTTTTCATGAAGATCAGTAGATACAGAAGCTATAGCAACTGCAGATGCTGCAACTACAGGTCTTTGGAGAATTCCAGACAAGGAAGCCATGATGATATACTTACAACTGAATCAAATTTCTTTTCAAACCTGCTTTAAAATTTACTTGAGCGGATGGTCTATCGGAAACAGTCTATCGATCTTCACAAAGGTCGGTAAGGTATGGGTACTCCTCGCCCTCTCCAGACTCCAACTGTGGAATTACACCGGGTATTATGTTGTAATATCAAACCACTCTCATTCATATAACAACGTTTTCCTCCTACGAGGCATTAAACCATGACACAAAGATAAGTCTGTTTTTTCCGGTGAACAAAATAAGGATTAAAGAAAATGAAAGAAGAGTCTAAAATTCAAATTAAAGTTGAAAAGTTGAGAGGATACCTCTTTGTTGAAGTTGGTGTTCTGTTTTCTTGGAAGAAATTGGGCTGCCAATATAGATGTACTATTTTGACAGCCCCACAAACAACTTTATATAGGCTGTCACCAGTAGTCAAATTTTGTGTTGTCAAGGCGCGTGCTGTCACAAAAAACACGAGATTAATTAGGCAAATATGACCAATGAAAAGGTCAATCAATGACAAAACACAAGTACTTACAAGAAAATAAAAAAATGATGCGTAGGAAAAAATCTTTTAAGAAAAAGCAACTTAAAACTAGAGGTTATGGGCCAGACACATGGCTAATTTTTGTATTTTGACTAGCCCACTACTAAGAACTAAGCAGAGAGAAAAGCATATTAGGTTTGCTCGGAGAATATTCCAGCATAATTCAATCACATGGTCCTAAATAGAACTGGCTATTTAGTGGTTGTCAATGCTACTATTCTTCAAATACGGGATTTCCACTCTGGCCCTAATATTGTTTTTCACGCCTTATACAATTATACTCCGTTTCTTTCAACATAAGTATCGTTTTAGTCAAAAATTAAAAAAAAAAAAAAAAAAACTTATCCCAAAATAATGGTACTAGATGAATTCAAGATATTATTTTCTTACTATATCATTATATTGAAGAATTATTTCTTTTTAATAGTGCTCAATTTTCAATTTATTATTTTTCATAATAATCGTAAAAAGAGTTAAAATAACACTTATTTTGTGACGGAGGGATTAATATTTAGATTTTAGCCTTTTAAAAACCAAGGAACGGTTATGAAAAATCACCCTTGAAAACAATTCTAAAATGTAAATTATAATCATCCACAATAAGGGTTATTAGATTGGTTTTTTCTTTAGAAAAATGTTAGATTGTTCTAATTCAACACTTGTGGTCCAAAACTCAAAGCCTAAATAACGTTGGTACTTGGAGTATATGAAATTTAGTAGGCGTTTGGCCATGAAAATTAAATATTTTTTACTTTATTTGAAGTTTTGAAGTTGAGGTTAAAGATCGAGTTGTGTTTGATTGTAATTTTCGCAAAGAATATTTGATTGTTTGAATGTAAAAAAAGTAAAAAAAAAAATGAAAATAAGGTTTTATTGGTTTTTCAAATTTCAAATACAACTTGAAGTTGTATTTGAAATTTTATGACCAAACGATGATTTGTAAATAAAATGAAATCATTTTTCGAAAAAAAGTGAAAAATTCTCATGGCCAAACAGGCTTATATAGTCTAAACTGAAAACGCTCCGGGATGTAAGGAAGAAAAGAACAGGGGCAAAATGGGAAAAAGGAAAAGATGACGTGAGAGTTACGTTGATTTAATTAAAGCCTTAAAACGTGACCGTAACAATTAGCAAACACGGTTTGGTTTTTTTAGCAAAAAGACAGTTTTGACCCATAAATGAAAGGATTGACGATGACCAACGCCCCCAACTACCCTACAGGCGGCGGTGAAAGGATTGTGCCCTCTCAATCTCAACATCAGAAATACAATTGCCGGAAAAGAAACCACATATATATATATATATATATATATATATATATATATATATATACTGATTTCTACATAAACAGAAAACAGATACATTGTAGGAGAGATGAAACCATACCTGATAGAGGAATAAAAAGTAACGTCTTCTAATGATAAATCCCCTCTTCTTTCTTTTTCCTTGTATTATGATCAGGAAAAAGAGAGAGAGGGAGGAGTGTAATTGTTGTTGAGTTTTGTAAATACAAAAAAGGAAGATTTGGCACGAGATTCTTGGAGCATGGACGGATGGGGCACAAGGTCTTAAATGCCTCCTGCTTCACCTCTCCTTTCCCCCAATCATTTCTCTTTTCCTTTTTTTTTCTTCAAATTATATTCTCTTTCTCTCCTATAATCTCCTATAAAATAGGAGTAATATTTATATCCTATGGTACATCAAAACTCAAAACATCCCTAATCTAAAAGTTCAATACTCTTTAGTGCGTTTGGGCTCAAATTTGAAATCAACGTTTATTTATATAATCTAAACAAAAACTTCAACTTCAAATTATCAAATTCTCTTAATAGGTTTTTAAATTTCAAGTTGTAATTTTATTTTTTATAAATATAAAATTTGACCCTTAAATTTATATTTTATGAAAAAAAGATTTATGCTCGACGTGAAGAGATTGTATGTACCATGTGAAAGAATTATATTAAGGATTAGTCAAGTACTGCTTTTGTTGATTTTTTGGATGTCACAGCCAAAAATTAATAGTCGTGGTTGCACTGATTCCCGCCCAATAGGTAGGCCAAAAACAATTAACAATCAATCTACTTAACAAATTGAGCAGAAATGTAAAACGATAACACGTTAATAATTAAAGGACAAAGTCTTATACTCGTCAAAATGCGAAAATAACAAAATACCACTCAAGACTAGTGTCATGTGTACAAGGGCCACTAAAAATATCAATACAAGTCCGAAATAATCAAATTCACTGTTTAGGAAAGTAAGAAAAGACAGAAATACAGAAAGATAGGAGGAGACCGGCGCTGCGGATCAGCCAGCCAACTCACCACAAATCCTGGGATCAACGCAATTGTAGTATGGAAGCACGCTAGAACACCTCCCATCGGCATGCACAAATCCGCCGGAATCATTTTCAATTGGTAGTCAGCCTCATTCAACTAAAATAACATCACTCTAATTTGAATCCAATCTAAGAAGATCAGATCAAACCATAACCGCGGAACCATCACCATGAATGTATATAGATGATCACATAAAGCATGAATATCAAGTGCAATTCAACTATAACTATGTAGTGTGCATATTTTACAAAAATAGTTCGATTATCAGAAGTACATAAGATTAGATGGAGTTCATGAAATAATCAAATCAAGACAAAGCATGCCCGTATGCTATGGCATTATTGGTTTACAACCATCACTAACATATCTCAACACGTTATCCATAACATGGCAACAATACCCGTAGCAGTGCCCATCACACCATAGATACAACACCCCCTCTTTCTCCCTTAGTCCTTACTATTAGTTAATTATCGAAAACGTCCCCCAAATGGAGTCTAGGAAAGTTTCTGAAAGATCTATTGTGTCTTAATTCACCAAATGAGTTCAATATATCGAAAATAGTATTCTACGAGATTAAATGAGTCTGTTGATACCCATTTTGCTATATAAATAGTTCAGATTAAAAAGTCAATCCCTAGCCCTTAAAATCAAAAGTTATTTTTTTTTCGAAAATCAAGTTATCCATTTCAAAAGGAACTCATATATGAAATTTCATCTCAAAGCGACTTCAAATCGACCTCCAAATACATAAATTTCATCTTCTTAAGTTTTAGGGCTAAAACCACCTAAATCCCCAACTAAACCATGGATTAATTCACTAATGAGTGAGTGTAATCATGATGAAATATAAAATTGATGCTAGATACTTATCCCCGCATCGAAACGAAAAGAACACCGCAAAAATTGTCCAAATTGGAACTTTAGAACTTCCAAAAATCAACTAAACGAATGAAGCGAAGTCAGAAATTATAATCCACTCTGGGCTTTCGCACGTGCGGCCTACACATCGCACCTACGCAACTTCTGCAACTGCAGCCCTTTTCTCGTACCTGCGGGGTTGAAGGTGCAGACCCCTTTCCGCACCTCGAATTCCAACGCTAAAATGAGCATAACTCTCTCATACAACCTCGAAATTTGACGCTTCTTGTTGCTATGGTTTTGTAATCAGGATAAGTATCTAATGGTTTGATCAAAACACAAGTTAGAACTTATTTTATTAAGGTGGTACCATTCAAGCTCAAAGAAACGACGTCGAAAGATCAAATACAAGCACGACACAACCCAAATTCATCCGAAACTAATCAGAACTTTACCAAAACTTGGGGCCAAATTCAAAATCATCATATAGACATGCTGAAACTTTAAATCATTAATCCGAGCTCGTTTAGTCAATTATTTGACCAAAGTCAACACTTAATCTCCATTCAATTATTAAGCAACTCAAGTATCTGAATCATGCTCGAGCCTCTCGTGATTAGTTTTAAACAAGGATAAAACTAATTAAACACATGGATAGCTTGTGACTACTCATTCTAAATGAAATCACATATATATATATATATATTACTAAAAATTTCATCCGCGAGCCTATTTTACCAAATAATTAGATATCGCTTATTGTCCTAAAAAATATATTTTTTCTCTAAATAGCTTTTCTAAAGTAGTACTCTTAAAAAAATAGCAGTAAATTGGGTTTGGTCAATTAATTAGAGAAGTGATTTTTTCAAATTGATAAACAAATTATGTTTATGATAAACAAAATATGTTTAACCAATCTTTTCAAAAGAAATGTTTCTTAGTGTTAAATTACGAAAAAGTAAACATCGATATTCATGTTAAATAAGTACTATATAGACGGGAAAAATAATTTAAATATTTATTATGAAAGACTTCAATTAATATTTTATTTTATTAAAATACAAATATAAAATAAAAAGTACATATTGAAGTTTTTAATCAAAATAAATATTGTTAAACCAAAAGAAAAATGGAGAAGAGGTTCTTAATTTATTTATATTTGAGAGATACATGAGTTAAATTAATAATGAATTGTTAGGTAAAAATAGGTTTTTAGTAAGAATATTTGTCTTAAAAAAATAATTATTTGCTAATGCTTTTTGAAAGAATAAGAAATTTATAGCATAGCCATTATTGTTGTTGTTCAAAAACACTTTTCTTGTTTGGTCAAACACCTCAAAACTTTGGGGAAAAAATGGTTTTTGGTAAACAAAATTTAGAAATATTATGTTGGTTGGTTATTGTTGAAACAAGCGGGGTGTTTGTCACCGGAGAATCCCCATACATGTGTCAGTGCATATATCGTCGACAATAGGATGTTCGACTATGAGTTATAATCTCTGCGTAGAGAAGAGAACCTGTATAGGGCTAAAAGTGTAGTCGGACCCGATCATGAGACTGAATATCCGTCACGATCACGGGACCTGTCCAGTTGATTCCGATTCTCATCAATTCGTGTCATGTTAATAGCCCTCGATCAGAGCGCCGTTGCAATCATACACGTTGGAGTGATAGAAAGGTCACATCACTTGAGGTTTGAAAAGTCTCACTTGGGCTTATATAAGGAAGCTTAGGATAGAAGCAAGAGGGTATCCTCTTGCTCTTACCATTTGTAATCCTATCATTTTCTCTGAGGAATATATACGAGACCATCACTTTCTTATCATTTTAGTTGTTTGAATCTTATCATATTATCTTGGTTGCTTGCTAAACTCTATCACGTTCCAAATTACTCTGGACCGGGCTCATAAAAAGAGTTTTCGGGGTTGGATACGTTCCACTTGTCTTTAAACCCTGTAAAAACAAATCTCTAACTGATTTTTTTGTTAAATCTAATTTCACCGGAAAACAGAACCCACACTCCTTGGAATTAGCATATGATTCTAATAATTCCTCCGTCTCAAATTATTTGTGTGATTTTTAAAAATAGTTTTCTTTAATTATTTGTTATTTAGAAAGTCAAGATTAAATTAATTATTCTTCCCCATTTATCCTTAGTAATAACTGTTCTTAAAGATTACAAGTGTGATAAGTTTGATAATCCACCTCATTCCTCAAACCTTTCATAACCACAATCTCGACCTCCAACTCTCGGATAGAATTACCACTTATGTCTGGTAATTGACACACAAAATTGGTTTATAAGACGTGAGATGCTAATGGTAGTTTAGTAATATTGTCCCTCCATTATGTCAAAAAATAACTAATTGACGCCTGGTATTCGAACAAACCCAATAAACTCGTATCAGATATATTAAACTTCATAATACAACATGGTCCCCCCCCCCCCCCCCCCCCAAAAAAAAAAAAAAAAAAAAACCTTCATAATACAACAACTAATACTCTTAGCATAAAAAGAGTATGGTAGGACAAGCACATAATTTTCCTACTCAAAAATATCTACAGTGAACGTAAAATAGTAGGAAAGAAATCAAGAAAGGCATATATTTTGGTGAGGATAGTTTTAAGAAATAAATTTTAAGTAATATACACTGTCAAGACAGTATTCAGGATTTTGAATCTACATTTGAAAAGAGTTACTTGTAAATATTCATTGGATGATTTGATAATGTGAAAAAATTATTGACAATAACAGTATATAAAACTTAAACTTATAAAAACTCAATTAAAAAAAAAATCAAGAAAGTTAAAGACAGAAAGAAGGCATGGGAATAAAGCAAATGGAAGAAAGTGGGCAATATGTTAGAATATTCAGTGCGTATATCCTTTTATCCCTTTCCTACACAAAGATAACATAGTGGGATGGGCAAATGTTGAGGAGTGGCCATCAATCTATCATAACGCTTTTGTCCTTTCACTCCACGGAAGTCACCAATTTGCAAGCTTCAACTACTTGCCGACTGTTATAAATGTTATTATAATATTGTGATGTCTATCTTTAGGAGGAATTTTAGGGTTTGTGACTTTGACATCAAGTCAATTCTTTCCTATAAATAGAGATGTTCTCTTCATTGTATTTCATCATTCATAAGAAATAAGAACTATCTTCTCTCTTGTTCTACATATATTCTTGCTTTAGTTTATTGTTTCATAACACGTTATCAGCAGGAGACTCTGCCATCTCAAGAAATTTTTGAAGGCTAAGGTACTATTTTTATTCTCTCTATTTTATGGCTAACCTTACAAAACTCGAGTTCGTTGCCCTTGATATTTCAGGCAAGAACTACCTATCATGGGTGCTAGGTGCTGAAATCCATCTTGATGCTATGGGTCTTGGAGACACCATTAAAGAAAATAATAAGCATCCAACCAAGAAAATGTCAAGGCTATGATATTCTTGTGTCATCATCTTGATGAGGACCTGAAAATTGAATATCTTACTATTAAGTATCCACTCATTTTATGGAAAAACTTGTAAGAAATGTATGACCACCTGAAGATGGTCTTCCTCCCAAAAGCGACACGAATGGATCAATCGAAGGCTACAAGATTTCAAATCAGTTATGAAGTATAACTCTGAGATGTTTAGAATTACTTCTATATTGACACTATATGGAGAAAAGATTAGTGATTCTGATAAGCTGGAAAAGACGTTCTCCACTTTTCATGCCTCGAATGTGCTCCTGCAGCAGCAATATCGAGAGAAAGGTTTCACAAAGTATTGTGATTTGATTGCTCATCTTCTTGTGGCTGAACAAAATAATGATTTGCTAATGAAAAATCACGAGAATCGACCTATTGGCGCTGCACCACTCCCCGAAGTGAATGAGGTGTATGCCCACTACTCTAGGCGTGGAAAAGGTCGTGGCCCCGGTTGTGGTCATGATAATAGTCGTGGTCGTGATAATAGTCGTGGTCGTGATAATGGTCAAGGAAGAAATTATTTTCCTGGTGTTAATCACCCTTCAAAGAAAAATTACCATCAAAAGGGGAAAAAGAAGGATGAGAGGCATGAAGTGCCAGAAGCACGTGACTCAGAAAATAAATGCTATCGATGTGGTGGAAGTGGACACTGGGCCCGTACCTGTCGTACGGTGAAGCACTTGGTTGAGCTTTATCAGGCATCAATAAAAAGGAAAGAGAAAAATCCCGAAGCTCATTTTATCTCTGAAAATCAAATTGACATCACACACTTGGATGTAGCAGATTGCTTTGAGCATCCTGAAGGAAAGATAGATCACTTGATTGGTGATGGTTCTGTGGTTAGAGATGATTGAGTTGTTTATTTTGATTTTTGCTAGTCGTAGTAGTTGATGAATAAAAGACCATATAACAGTAATTGAGTACTATTTTTAATTAGTCTAGATTTAGTCAGTTTGTTATAGTTGGTTATTAATAGAAAATTTGATTTGATTCCGTCTAATCTTTTAATAGCACATTACAAATAAACATAATGACTATATATTCGTTGTGTTTCAGTGACTCTTGTTTATGATTAGTTTTAGTATTAAGCATAGTGATACAACAAACTGCTTAATGTGTATCTGCATGTTAATATGTTTTTAAAACTTTTCAACGGAGGACCTTGCATTATGCATGCTTACCTATATTGATGTCCATCCAAACACTAACATGTCATGTAATGTAATGCATATCCTATATAAAATATCAAAACCAAGCGCACAACTATTACTTTGTCAGATGTTAGGCGTACATAGTAAGTATTTTTTTTTTTGTTTCGGATTAAGCCTGACACTTGATACATTTAATATATTGTTTGGCCTTTTGGATATATGAGTCCACTGTCTATTTCATTAAATTAGTATCATCATTTGAAGTCTTGGATACGTTAATAAAGGATTCTTTGAAAATTACCGTGAGCATGAAAAACTTCTAAAATTTGAAAAGTGTTGTAAAATGAAGCTAAAAGAGTCACAATATTAAAGGAAGAAAACCATAGAAATAGAATGACAAAAGAGGAGAGATTTTTACTATTCTTCCAAAATGTTTTTACAAGTGTCTCTCATATGAAAATTTATGCCTCTATTTATAGTGATACATATGTATTTAATATATGAAATGGTGGAAGAAAATGGGAGAGCCATTAACATGGTGGAAGAAAAAGGAAGAACCATTAACATGGTGGAAGGAGCATTATATTTGAGAAATGAACATTCATAATTTCATAACACTCCCCCTTGGATGTCCATAGATGATGTGCATCGTTAAAAACCTTATTGGGAAAAAGCCTCAATTAAGGAAATAGAGTATACATATCTAGTAATACGCTTTGAGAGTTGCCTCATTAAAAACCTTACCAAGAAAACCCAATGGGACAAAACTTGATTAAGGGAAAAAGAGTACAACGCGTATTTTCACTCCCCCTGACGAAGACCAAGATTCAGATGTCGGAGTCTTCGCATTCCAATCTTAAATATCATCTTCTCAAGAGTTGAAGTTGGCAAAGATTTGGTGAACAAATCTGCGGGATTGTCACTTGAACGAATCTGTTGTACATCAATATCACCATTCTTCTAGAGATCATGTGTGAAAAATAACTTTGGTGAAATGTGCTTCGTTCTATCTCCTTTTATAAATCCTCCCTTTAATTGAGCTATGCATGCAACATTATCTTCATATAATACTGTGGGTATTTTTGTATCACACTTCAAGCCACATCTTTCTCTGATGAAATGTATCACTGATCTCAACCACACACATTCTCTACTTGCTTCATGAATAGCTATTATCTCAGCATGATTCGAATAAGTAGCAACAATGGACTGCTTTGTGGATCACCATGATATAGCAGTACCTCCGCATGTAAACAAATAGCCTGTTTGAGATCGAGCTTTATGTGGATCAGATAAATAACCTGCATCTGCATAACCAACAAGATCTGTACTACCTTTGTTAGTATAAAACAAACCCATATCGCTAGTTCCCTTCAGATATCGCAATATATGCTTAACTCCGTTCCAATGTCTTCGTGTAGGAGAAGAGCTATATCTTGCTAGCAAATTAACAGAGAACGCTATGTCAGGTCTAGTAGCGTTAGCAAGATACATAAGTGCACCAATTGCACTAAGATATGGTACTTCAGGACCAAGAAGCTCTTCATTTTCTTCTTGAGGTCGGAACGGATCTTTGCTCACTTCAAGTGATCGAACAACTATTGGAGTACTTAAAGGATGCGCATTGTCCATGTAAAATCGTTTTAAAACCTTTTCGGTATAAGCAGATTGATGGATAAGGATCCCATCTGTCAAATGTTCAATCTGCAAACCAAGACAAAGTTTTGCTTTTCCCAGATCTTTCATCTCAAATTCTTTATTTAAATATTCAATTGCCTTTTGGAGCTCTTCTGGAGTTCCAATTAGGTTTATGTCATCAACATAAACAGCGATTATAACGAACTCTGATTTTGCTTTCTTAATAAAAACACATGGACAAATGACATCATTTATATAACCTTCTTTTACCAAGTACTCACTGAGGCGATTGTACCACATGCGCCCTGATTGTTTTAGACCATACAATGATCTTTGTAATCTGATTGAATACATCTCCCGAGACTTTGAGTTAATTGCTTCAGGCATTTTAAATCCTTCAGGAATTTTCATATAGACTTCATTATCAAGTGATCCATAAAGGTAAGCTGTAACCACATCCATCAGATGTATTTCAAGGTTTTCATGTACAGCTAAACTGATGAGATATCGAAATGTTATGCCATCCATAACGGGTGAATATGTTTCTTCATAGTCGATACCGGGTCGTTGAGAGAATCCTTGTGCAACAAGGCGTGCCTTGTATCTCACAATTTCATTTCTCTCATTCCTTTTTCGCACAAAAACCCATTTATGGCCAATTGGTTTTACACCATTAGGCGTTTGGACTACAGGTCCAAAAACTTCACGTTTGGCAAGTGAATTCAATTCTGATTGAACTGCCTCTTGCCATTTTGGCCAATCATATCTTCGTCGACATTCTTCGACAGATTGGGGTTCCTGATCGTCAATGTCTTTCATAATATTTAGTGCAACATTATATGCAAAAACATTATCCACCATAATCTTCGATCGATTCAAATTTATCCCATCACTAGAAGAACTCAATGATAGTTCTTTATTTACTTGAGTCTCGAGTTCCCTAATATCTTCAGGAGTATCGGGATTAGTCAGATCTTGAATATCTTCATGATATTCTTTCGTAGTGTCATTTTGATCATTTTTCGTGTTTCTTTTTCTAGGATTTTTATCCTTAGAGCCTAATGGCCTACCACGCTTCAGACGTGTATGAGATTCAGAGGCTATGACACTAGTAGATTGTCCCTTTAGGACATCAATTCGGATAGGCACATTCTCTGCAGGGATATGTGACTTAGTTATCCTTTTCAAATCAGTAAATGCATCTGGCATTTGATTTGCTATTTTTTGCAAGTGAACGATCTTCTGGATCTCCTGTTCACATATGGGGGCACGTGGATCAAAATGAGATAGTGATGGAACTTTCCACGCAATTTCTCTTTTAATTTCTTTTTTCTCTCCCCCTAATTGTGGGAAATTTGTTTCATCAAATCGACAATCTGCAAATCGGGCAGTAAATAAATCTCCCGTCAATGGCTCAAGATAGCGAATAATAGAGGGTGATTCAAACCCAACATATATACCTAACCTTCTTTGGGGGCCCATCTTAGTACGATGTGGTGGTGCTACAGGCACATATACAGCACAACCAAAGATTCAGAGATGAGCAATATTTGGTTCATGACCAAATACTAATTGTGATGGGGAGTATTTATTATAATGAGTCGGTCTGAGACGAATAAGAGATGCTGCATGTAAGATAGCATGTCCCCAGAAGGTAGTGGGAAACCGAGTTTTCATAAGCAGTGGTCTTGCTATCAATTGTAGTCTTTTAATAAATGACTCAGCAAGGCCATTTTGGGTATGAACATGTGCTACAGGATGTTCAACTTTTATCCCAACTGATAAACAATAATCATCAAAAGATTGAGACGTAAATTCTCTGGCATTGTCGAGGCGTATAGACTTAATGGGATGGTCTGGACACTGTGCCCTTAAGCGTATTATCTGTGCTAATAATTTCGCAAACGCCAGGTTGCGAGAAGATAGGAGGCACACATGAGACCATCTTGAAGATGCGTCTATTAGGACCATAAAATATCTAAATGACCCACAAGGTGGATGAATAGGTCCACATATATCCCCATGTATACGTTCTAGAAAAGCAAGAGATTCAATGTCAACTTTCATTTGTGATGGCTTAGCTATCAATTTACCCTGATAACAAGCAGCACATGAAAATTCACCACTTTCAAGAATCTTCAGGTTCTTAAGTGGATGCCCATTTGAATTTTCAATAATTCGTCTCATCATTATTGATCCAGGGTGACCTATTCGGTCATGCCAAAGCAAAAAAGTACTTGAATCATTAAACTTCTGGTTTACGATCGAGTGGGCTTCAATTGTACTAATTTTTGCATAATACAGTCCAGAAGATAAAGTTGGCAATTTCTCCAAAACATATTTCTGGCCGGAGACATTCTTTGTAATAGCAATATATTCATCATTTATTTCGTTTAATGTCTCAGCGTGATACCCATTACGGCGGATATCTTTGAAACTTAACAAGTTTCTTGGGGATTTAGAAGAGAATAATGCATCTTCTATAACAAGTTTCGTCTCCTTAGGCAGAAATATAGTAGCTCTTCCGGAGCCTTCAATCAATTTCGAATTGCCAGAAATTGTATTAATATTTCCCCTTTTTCTACGCAAGTTAGAAAAGTATTTCTCATCTTTGAATATGGCATGCGTTGTTCCGCTATCAATCACACAAATATCTTCATGATTGGTCATTGATCCAAATAAAATTTGAGGAATTTCCATAGATTCTTCAAAAATGAAATAATAAATAAAGTGAACATCGAAGTAGATATTATGATTAGACAAAGTATTACACACATTTTATTATATAAATATGAAAACATAACCACATACAAATGACACTTATAAAATATCTAAGTTTTCACAGATCCATCACCGATCAAATGATCTATTTTTCCTTCAGGGAGTTCAAAGAAATCTGCCACATCTAGATGCATGGGCTCAATATTATCTTCAGAAATAAAATTTGCTTCAGCATCTTTTTCTGCCTTTTTGAGAGAGGCTTGATACAGATCAACTAGGTGCTTTGGCGTACGACATGTACGTGACCAGTGCCCCTTTCCTCCACATCGGTAGCATTTATTTTCTGAGTTTTTCTTTTGCACAGCTTTATGCTTTTCATCTTTCTTTTTACACTGCTGGTGGTGAAAGATATTATTTGGTGCAAAACGAGAATCATGATTAAAATTTCTTCCTCGACCACGACCATGACCACGACTGGGGCCACAATCTCTTCCACGCCTAGAATGGCGAAAATTTGCCTCATTCACTTCAGGGAATGGGGCAGTACCAATGGGTCGGCTTTCATGATTTTTCATTAATAATTCATTATGTTGTTCAGCCACTAGAAGATGTGCGATTAGATCAGAATATTTCTTGAACTTCATTTCTCGGTATTGCTGCTGCAGGAGCATACTCGAGGCAGGAAAAGTGGAGAATGTTTTCTCCAGCATATCATGATCAGTGATATTTTCACCACATAATTTCAACTGAGAAATAATTTTAAACATGACAGAATTATATGCTTTAATAGATTTAAAATCTTGTAGCCTTAAATGGAGCCAATCAAAACGTGCTTGTGGAAGTATGACCATCTTCAGGTGGTCATATCTATCTTTTAAATTATTCCACAGAGTAAGAGGATCTTTAACAGTGAGATATTCCATTTTCAAGTCCTCATCAAGGTGATGGCGAAGGAATATCATTGCCTTGGCACGGTCTTGGTTTGATGCCTCATTTTTATCTTTGATGGTGTCTGTCAGACCCATCGCATTAAGGTGAATTTCGGCGTCAAGAATCCAAGACATATAGGTATTGCCAGATATATCTAAAGCTACAAATTCACGTTTGGTAAGATTTGCCATTAGTAAAGAAAAATAGAAAATCAATACCTTCGAGGCTTTAAAGTATTTTCTCGAAACGGCAGAGTCTCGTGCTGATAACGTGTTGTAAAATGAAGCTAAAAGAGTCACAATATTAAAAGATGAAAACCATAGAAATAGAATGACAAAAGAGGAGAGATTTTTACTATTCTTCCAAAATGTTTTTACAAGTGTCTCTCATATGAAAATTTATGCCTCTATTTATAGTGATACATATGTATTTAATATATGAAATGGTGGAATAAAATGGGAGAGCCATTAACATGGTGGAAGAACCATTAACATGGTGGAAGGAGCATTATATTTGAGAAATGGACATTCATAATTTCATAACAAAAAGTAAGTTGTTGTATCCTTTTAGACTTTCTTATCATATTGTTATCTATTTTAAACAATACGGTCAGAATACTATTTGACGCAAAACAAACAACTGAAAACTTATCAGTTTAAGCATATACCATGAAAGTGTACGTCTCTTTGTTATATTGCTCAGTAGATTATAGCCATTATAGTACTTAGTTTTCACTTTGTATTGTATGACAGTGCTACTATTTAATGTGTATTAATTTGGCCTTGTGTATGTCATTCCATTTGAAGATATGAATAACTCTCAAAGCAAGTTTGAATTAAAATCCAATTATGAAGACATTTGCTTGATTGATTTTGCTACTACACACACGATATTCAAGGACAAAAGATATTTTTCTCATTTACTTATGGGTAAAGCAAATGTTAATACTATTTCTGGTAGTATCAATTTGATTGAAGGCTCCGGAAGAGCCACCATAATTTTGCCTAAGGGAACAAAACTCATTATAAGCGATGCCATGTTCTCTCCTAAGTCCAGAAGGAACTTATTAAGTTTTAAAGATATCCGTCAAAATGGATATCATATTAAAACAATGGATAAGATGAATCTTGAATATATTGGTATCACCAAGTATGTCTCTGGCTAGAAAGTTGTTGTAGAAAAGTTTCCTGCTTTGTCTTCTGGCTTATATTGGACAAAAATTGGTGTAATTGAGGCACATTCTGTCGTAAACCAGAAGTTTACAGACTCCAATACGTTTGTATTTTGGCATGATCGATTGGGACACCCTGGATCTATAATGATGAGATGAATTATAGAAAATTCAAATGGGCATCTATTAAAGAACCTGAAGATTCTTTTAAACAATGAATTTTCTTGCCCTTCTTGTTATCAAGGCAAGTTAATTATTAGGCCATCACCTACAAAGGTTGAGTTTGAATCCCCTGAACTTTTGGAACGTATACATGAGGATATTTGTGGACCAATTCACCCCCCTAGTGGGTCATTTAGATATTTTATGGTCCTAATAGATGCTTCTTCTAGATGGTCTCATGTGTGCCTACTGTCATCTCGCAACCTGGCGTTTGAAAAATTATTGGCACAAATAATTCGATTACGGGCACAATTTCCTGATAATCCAATAAAGTCTATTCGCCTTGATAATGCTGCAAAGTTTTCATCCCAAATATTTAATGATTATTGTTTATCAATTGGGATAAGAGTTGAACATCCTGTAGCTCATGTTCACACTCAAAATGGCCTTGCAAAGTCATTAATTAAACGTCTGCAGTTGACTGCAAGACCATTACACATGAAAACGAGGTTGCCCATGGTTGTTTGGGGTCACGCTATTTTGCATACAACAACACTTGTTCGTCTCAGACCGACAAACTATCATAAATTTTCTCCGTTGCAATTGGTTTTGGGTCAAGAACCTAATATATCCCATCTAAGAATTTTTGGATGTGCTGTATATGAGCCTGTAGCACCACCACATTGCTCCAAGATGGGTCCTCAAAAAAGATTAGGAATATATGTTGGGTTTGAATCGCCCTCCATTATTCGCTACCTTGAACCATTAACTGGAGATTTATTCACTGCTCGATTTGCAAATTGTTGATTTGATGAGACAATTTTCCCAAAATTAGGGGGAGAGAATAATGAAATAAAAAGGGAAATTTTGTGGAATAATTCATCATTGTCTCATCTTGATCCACGTGCTTCTATTTGTGAGCAAGAGGTCCAAAAGATTATTCACTTGCAGAAAATAGCAAATCAAATGCCAGGCGCATTTACAGATTTGAAAAGGATTACCAAATCACATATCCCTGCAGAGAATGTCCCAATTCGGATTGATGTCCATGTAGGACCATCTACTAGTGTCATAGCAAATGAGTCCAAAGCAAAAGAAAAATAAATGGGTTCTAAGGATCGAAATCCTAGAAAAATAAAAATAAATGGTCAAGACGACACTACGAAAGGACCTCATAAAGAAATTCAAGATTTGAACAATACTGATATTCTTGAAGGAATCAATGAGCCTGAGACTCAAGAAAATCAGGAAATATCAATTAATCCAATTAATTTGGGACTAATTTGAATCGATTGGAAATAAATGTGGATTATGTCTTTGCCTATAATGTTGCAACAAGAATTATGCAAGATAGTGAGGATCTTGAACCCCAATTTGTTAAAAAATTCCAAGAAAGATGTGATTGGCCAAAGTGGCAAGAGGCAATTCAATCAGAGTTAAACTCGCTTACCAAACGGGAAGTTTTTGGACCTGTAGTCCAAACACCTAATGGCATTAAACCTGTTGGTTATAAATGGGTTTTATGCGAAAAAGAAATGAGAAAAATGAGATATAAAGATATAAGGCACGCCTTGTTGCATAAGGATTTTCACAAAGGCTTGGTATTGATTATGAAGAGACATACTCCCCTGTTATGGATGCAATAACGTTACGTTATCTCATTGGTTTCGCTGTCCATGAGAGACTTGAGATGCATTTGATGGATGTGGTTACAGCCTATCTATATGGATCACTTGAAAATGAAATATACATGAAAATCCCTGAAGGATTTAAGATGCTTGAAGCATGTAGTTCAAAGTCTCGGGAAATGTATTCAATCAGATTACAAAGATCATTGTATGGTTTGAAGTAATCCGGGCACATGTGGTATAACCGCCTTAGTGAATATTTGTTGAAGGAAGGCTATACAAATGATGCAATTTGCCCATGTGTTTTTATAAAGAAAGTAATATCAGAGTTTGTTGTATTTGTTGTATATGTTGATGACATAAGCCTTATTAGAACTCCTGCAGAGCTCAAAAATACAATTGATTATTTAAAAAAGGAATTTGAGATGAAAGATCTTGGAAAGACAAAATTATGCCTTGGTTTACAAATTGAACATTTGATAAATGACATTTTTATCCATCAATCTGCCTATACATAGAAAGTGTTGAAACAATTTTATATGGATGAAGCACATCCATTAAGTACTCCGATGGTTGTTCGATCACTTGATGCGAATAAAGATCCGCTCCGACCTCAAGAAAAGAATGAGGAAATTCTTGGTCCTGAAGTACCATATCTTAGTGCAATTGGTGCACTAATGTATCTTGCCAATACCACAAGGCCTGACATAGCATTTTCAGTTAATGTGTTAGCAAGATATAGTTCTGCTCTTACAAGGAGGCACTGGAATGGAATTAAACACATATTGAGGTATCTAAAGGGGACTATCGATTTGGGCTTATTTTATTCTAGAAATTGCAGTCCCGATCTTGTTGGTTATGCCGATGCAGGGTATTTATCTAACCCACACAACTCAAACAGGCTATGTATTTATTTGTGGGGGTGCTACCATATCTTGGCGATCTACAAAGCAGTTTATTGTGGCTACTTCATCAAATCTTGCTGAGATAATAGCTATTCATGAAGCGAGCCGTGAAGTTGTGTGGCTGAGGTCAATGATACATCTCATTCGAGAAAAGTGTGGTTTGAAATGTGATAAAATACCCACAATCTTATATGAAGATAATGTAGCATGCGTTGCCCAATTGAAGGGAGGATTCATAAAAGGAGATAGGACAAAGCACATTTCACCAAAGTTGTTCTTTACACACGAGCTCCAAAAGAATGGTGACATCAACGTGCAATAGATTCGTTCAAGTGATAGTATGGCTGATTTGTTCACCAAGTCTCTACCAACCGCAACTTTCGAGAAGATGGTGCACAAGATTGGAATGCGAAGACTCAAATATTTGGACTGAAGTTCTCATCAGGGGGAGTTAATACATGTTGTACTCTTTTTTCCATACAAGGTTTTGTTCCACTGGGTTTTTCTAGTAAGGTTTTTAATGAGGCAACCAAAATGTATATTATTAGAAATATGTACTCTTTTTCCTTCACTAGAATTTTTCCCACTGGATTTTTTCTCGTAAGGTTTTAATGAGGCATATTATCTATTGAAATAGACATCAAGGAGGAGTGTTATAAATATTATTATAATATTGTGATGTCTATCTTTAGGAGGGATTTTAGGGTTTGTGACTTTGGCACCAAGTCAATTCTCTCCTATAAATAGAGATGTTCTCTTCATTGTATTTCATCCCTCATAAGAAATAAGAACTCTCTTCTCTCTTGTTCTACGTATATTCTTGCTTTAGTTTATTGTTTCATAACACCGACAAGGTACAAACCCACTTCTTTTTTGGGATAGGTTTACATGGATTCCCCATAAAAGTTTGGAGTCTCGAAATCCCCCTTTATATATCACAATTCACAAATCACAAGTTGTGACTCATAATTAAAGTCTTATTAATTTGATCTTTGAGTGTTAGCAAGTAACTACATAGAAAATTTATAGAAAAATGATCTTTGTCCAAAATGACTTGTCCAAAAAATGTCCACAGAAAGTGTAAGTACTACATTGCCCTTGTGCATTAGGTGGGGTTACATTGTAGATTAGATGCTAAACGTTCCCTCCAAAATACTTAATAATTCCCTCCAAAACTAAATTTATTGATTAACGTGTTATTACATAGATTAATGTAATATGAAAAAAAAATTCAGCAATATATCTTAGACGTGTGATGCTCTCCATAATTTTTCCTTCCAAAATTTATGATCTTCCTTTGCACTCTTCATCTACACTTACTCTACGGCACAATGGTCGCTCCTCTTGTTTTCTAATGTAAGGTCCCGAGTTCAGCGTGCTCTCTTAATTAATCAATTTTTAAAGTCTTTCAATGTACACTAGAAAAAGCATAAAAGAATTGTGGATGTAGAATGGCAACAGTTGTAAGCTCTAGCATATTGGTCACAACCTCTGTTTAGAATCCTTAGTTATCGTGTTCGAGTCTTGGTGCGAGTGTCTAAATAAAAAAAAAATCAATTTTTCTTTTACTTCAACGATCACCAAACTTAAAGAAATGATGTACCAAAGTAATTTACACCTTTTGAAAAACAAAAAATCACTAAGTTTTGCTATTTCATTAAAAAAATTCAAAAAACGACTTATATTTTGAATGAAATGTCATATTAAATACACTTTTAACAATCTTATACTTTGAAGTAACTATGAACTAAAATGAGTTATAAACTTATAAACAACTCTATTTTGCATTCAATGTCCGGTTAAATATTGAAACCTCTTTTTTTTTTTTTTTTTTTTAACCGTATTGATTCTCCTAACTAAATATTTTTAAAAGTTTTTCAATGAACACTAGAGAATATATATAACAATTGTAGATGTAGAACAACAACAGTTGTATTGTAGTAGCATATTGGTCACAACTTATGTATAAGTGTTTTCTTAATCAAATAGCAAAACTAAGTGAGTTTTTATTTTTCAAAAGAATTAAAATACTTTGTACATCATTTGTTTAAGTTTGGTGATCATCTAAATAAAAGAAAATTTGAAAATAAATATTTTTTATTGAAACGCGTGCACCTAGATTCGAACTCGGGACCTAAGTGTTTTATATGGAGGATGTGATCAATATACTGAAACAGTACAACTATTGTATTTTGTTCCATGCTTTCTCTAGTGTAGATTGAAAGACTTTTAAAACTATATTGCACAATAAGCCATTTATTAACTTACAATTTCTAAAAGTTTCTTCGAAGGTTTTCAACCTCAAAGAGAAGTCTTTGATGTTGTCTTGCACGTTAGCAGAAGTTGTAGATTGTCTATTTTCAAAAGATGCCTTGTCTTTCTCGGTTGTAGGTCAAATGCACCGAAAAAAAATTTAAAAAGCTATGAAGGATTCTTTCATTTGATTTTCATCTGGAAATTCTTCAAAGGAAAGTTCCGCTCGCATACCATCAGCTTTCAACTATTTCTCCCGCTGATCTTTCTCTACTACAGTAGTTCAAGCTTCTTGATCATGGCATCTTATAACAAATAAAAGAAATAAACAAGTAAATAAAAGGGAGAAAAGTATTTAAAACTTAGAAAATTACCAACAGGTAAACTTATCACAAAAAATAGAAATGTTTATGTCTATGTCTTATTCCATTGAAATGAAGCATAACAAGAACACTTTCATGCAAATGCTCCTAGAGAGCTAACTTAATGTGCAAGCACACAAATTCTTCGAACATAGCTATTACCTTTCTCCTCAGTTACACTGATATGTTGTTGAACCCTGGAATCATTTTCCATTTCCTCCTCGCTATCAAGCTCATTCAGCTTCCTTTTGCCTTTAGTGACAACCCAAAAGTATGTTAGGCTGACTACTTAGAATATCTCAATCGGGGTAAAACATATTGCACAATAAGCCATTTCTTAACTTAGAACTTCTAACAGTTTCTTCAGAGGATTCCAACTTCAAAGAGAAGGCTTTCATGTGTGTAATTAAACTAGTTATATAGAAGGGGGTCAGATTGTGTCTTAAAGTCTAGTATGAGAAGACAAACACAACTCTATTGTCTATCACTATATATATATATATATATATATATATATATATATATATATATATATATATATATATATATATATTGGGTCTCAGATATATTGGGTCATATGGTATTTTCCCGTCTCTCCCCCGATTGAGATATCCCCTGTTTCGTCCAAGAAAGATAAATTGAATCATCAAAAATTTGGAGCGTGAAATGCAATTAGATCCATTTTTGAGGGGATTCATATGACTATTATCAATTAGAATAATTCAACTAGAATAATTTATGGTTGGCTTGGTTGGACTAAAAAAATGAAGTATCCAGACTCCTTTTAGAAAAAAATCCAATTGGATTGGTAAGATATCTATGATTGCTATTCATATTTTTTCTTTGTAAAGAGATCCTTATTGTCAAGCAAAGTTATCTTTTTGTCCAAGTCACTTCTTTTTTTGTCTAACTCACTTCCTTTTTTGTGTGAGTTTTGGAAATATCCCCATTCATAGGTCCGAGATCTACATCTATGAATAGAAACGCGTATGTTGTGTGTGTGTGCGCGCGCACACATATATATATATATATATATATATATATATATATATATATATAGGATGAATATACTTGTTGATTGATCAAAATATTGTTCAAATACATAATGACTTTTATGGCCTTTAAATTTAATTTATCTGTTCAACATTAATGTCTAAAATCGTAAAAGTGCTTCAATTACTATAGAGCAAAGAGACCGAAAGGTCCTCAGTTTGTTGTACTTTCGGATATCAAAGCTTTTTGTTGAAGTCAAGTTCCCAATTAATGTCACGGGTGATGGGTTTACATAGCCAAATTCGTATGTTAATTCCTAAAAAATACTTGGCTCTAAGCATAAAGCACTTAGTCAATTTATCAACAATTACATGGAAAAACAAATACGAAGTGAGGGGGGTCGTAATACTAATAGTCTTCCCAATATATTTTAGGAATAATTTCTTGGCATAGCTATATAATTATTGATAATAACTACCTTTTAATTTATCTATATTTTGTAGCTACGGTAATTTTGTAAATTCTCATTCATAGCTATACCAAAATACATCAAGCGTCTGTGGCTGGAGTGACTATTGGGTGTGGGCTCTGCCCCTGCCCGCCTAGGTTCGAACCCAACCAACCATATTATTTTTCTTACAAATATTTGCTAATTTCTTCTCCTTGTATTTGAGTGTATTTTGTCATATGTATTTGGCTCATATTGTATCTCATATGTATTTGGCCTGAGTGTATTTCGTCATATGTATTTGGCTCATATTGTATCTCATATGTATTTGAGCTTCTTGTCTTCTATCTGAACTCAGCTTTAGTTTACAATATCTGGATTGAACACATTGCATGTCAGAAGATTTCTATACATACAAAGGGATATCATGGACAATGTTCGTGAGATTGTGTTTCAATTACACCTCATGGGCAGTCAACAACAGAGGTGGAAGAAGTTCTTAGAACAGTTAAACAATACTTCTAGCTAGAAGTAGATATCATTTTGATGTTTTTCTGTTTTTCATGTAGTAAGAGGATAATTTTGATTACAAGTTCTAGAGTACAAAGGATCGATAGCTTTTTAAATATTCTACTTGGTTGAATAAAATTTTCCACTTTTGACCAAAAAATAAAATTTGCTGTACAACTTTTTCTGTATAATATTTTAAATAAATTTTATTTGTCACAGTGTGCCGCTCAACCCATATCCGTGTTGAATTTCCCACACTTAGCGCCATGGGACAATTTAAACCATCCTTCAACAAGTCAAAAACGTGGGCCCAATGAGTTGTCATGCATGGAAGAAGTCTTGAACAAGCATGGGATGAAATTAATGCACCTTGGAGTACAAGGTGCACCACAAGACGCTCAAGGTACTGCCCAATAGAAACGTGATACGAACAGCCCACAAAAGCACTAGGCAGATTTGCCATTTTGCGAAAGTTTGACTAGCCTTTCCCACATGCTTTCCCCTTTATCTTAGGCATATTGTAAGCCCTTTTTCCCTTGTATATTTAGCCCCATAGTGATATATTGTATATGTATATATGTTTGTAAGCCACTAGGGCAGATCATCTTGTAATCTTTGCACTTAGGCAAATATTGAAAAGTGCCCTTGCTTCCAAACTTGTGTTCTTTACTTTTAGCCCCTATTTTCTTGTGTGTTGGCTTGCTTGAGCACTGTTTTGTGCTATATTTCGTGTTGAGGGTTGAAGCATTGAGTAGTAGATTAGACTATCAAGGCTGCCTCGCGTCGCCTATCGAAATTAGGCCCGTGACAAGTGGTAGATGTTATGTCCCGTGTTTTCGCACGTTTGGAAAAATTCGATAAATAATGGATTCTTGAGATACGAGGTCAAATTTGATATTTTGTTGAACGTAGGAGTTATGCATGAAAGAATATAGTCATGAAAGTGTGGGACAAGGCTAAGGGCAATTTTGGAATTTTGGAAATTAGTTTCGGGAATTACAAAACGTGGACTATAAGTCATTGGGCCAAAAATAATGGAATAGAATTTAAGGCCCAATGCACTTGGAGTGGCCGGCCATGGTGTGGCCCAAGCCCACAATTTGCATTAAATTTCCATGTGAATTAATTAACATTAGGCCTTAACCCAAGCCCATTACTTGGTCATGTGCTTGGTCATGTGACCAAGTCTTTATAAGATATACATTAGAAGGTTCAAGACTTAAGAAAACATAGATCAAAAAAATCAAGAACAAGAGCAAGCATAGGGGTGCTCTCGGGTTTGGCCTAGAAAAATAGGTACCAAAAATATTGCTCCAAAAATTTAATTCTTGTTGATTTCCTACTAAGTTAAAGTTCCTTTGTAACTTGGTATAGTTGGATTGGAGTGGGGAGCATTAGAATCATCAAAGTGACTACATCTCCAAGTGAAGAAATCTTGAAGAAAAGGTAAGAATTTCTACCTTTTTATTGTGCTATGAAGTTTTGTTTGTGTTGTAGTATGTAGAAATGTGTTGATTGTATGGAAAAATGGAAGTTTGCAATGTGGGTTTGGCATATGGCTTGTAGCCGTGTGTATATACATGTTGTATAGCCAAATGTATAGAATTCATGTTATATTCTAGTTGTGATTGTGATGAAATGCATATGGGAATTGAAAGTTGGATGAATTTAGTTGATATGGAAAAATAGCATATGGCCGTGTGGTATGTTGGCTATGGAATGGAATTGATTAAGTTTGTTTAGTGTATTGGAGTGTTGTTGTAATGCTTGGCATGGAAATGAAGTTAGAATGATATAAGTTTGTATTGAATTGGAATGTAGAAACTTATGTCGTTTTAGTATGATTTTCCGACACTAAGGAAATGAAGTTGTTTGGTTGCTAATAGTGATAATCATTGATGAATTTGGAAGTTGGAAACTTGTTATGAAATTGTATGCCAAAGATTTGATGTTTTGCATAAGTTAAGACTTTGGCGGAAAGTTGTATATTATGGATATCGAGTGTATATCTTAAGGAAAATGAAATGAAATGTCTCTAAATCTATATTGTGATGATCTTGAGTGATAATGGATGTGAAATCATGATGTTAGTTCGAAAGTTTGGGTTGAATTGAAGATTATGTCAACTTGTGAGAAAAATGACTAGTTGAAGGATATTTGTGTTTTTTTTGTTCATTGTTGATATTGATATTGTCGTTTGGGTTGTTGTTGATGATTTCTAGCCGAGTTGAATTCTCGGGGTGCCATATGTATAGGGGAAGTGCTGCCGAAATTTCGGTAGCCAAATATGCTTTAAGTTGTAATAATGGCATTAATAACTCACAATTGGTAAACTTGACCAATTGCAGTTTTTCGACGAAACGGGAAGTGAGTTTGGAAAGGCTTAAGGAGCGTGAAAGGTATGTAAAGCAAACCCAATTCTTCCCTTGGCATGCCCTTAGTGTGTTAGGGTCGGATCCGGGCCTCGAAGGACCTCTTGGCCCTCGGAATCCGCAAGACAAAATTTCAGTTTTTCCTTCAGTAGAATTGAACCATTTTGATACGTTTTTTTCTGAAATTATGCAATTTTGCTCTAAATTATTCAGAAAGTCATAGAATGTCTGTATAACCTTTTTAGGTGATACTATATGCTTAGAGGGCACAATTTGAGCCCGCCGCCTTGTTTGTCCCAAGGCGGGCCCGCTATTTACGGTTTTGCCCCTAATATGCTAAAGCTTCCTTTTTAAGCGATTTTTGAAAGAAATGTTTTAATTACCCTACTAATCACTTAACGAATATTATTTTAAATATTCTGTTAAATTTTATAAATTATTTTGACACTCGGAATGACTTCGGGAAAGTTATACTTCTGTAATTTATTATGATATCCGGAATACATTTAATATGATTCCGTCCGACTCCATTTGATTTGTTTGTCTTTGCTACGCTTCATCGAGTCTTTGAAAACACTTATGATATTTTTAAATTGCATTAGTCTCTCACTACTCCATTCGTGGATGTCCCAATGTTTCCCACACTGAGCCCGGGCCAGGATATGTTGTCAAGCGTAATTCTCTGCATTGTTCGCCGCGTCCCGATGTGAGGGGACAGGTATACGCGTACATGGATCTGTGGAGTATGATGTGCCATGTCCGCCTATTCTGATCTGATCTGTTATGGCCATTTTGATATGACATTATATGATACGGGGCCACGCCCCTTTTTTCTGATTCCTCTGTATAATGGCACCAGCGTCGGGAGGGTGGCCACATTCTGTCTGCCGGGTCCCGTGGCAGGGACCGGATATGATATGATATGACATATGTTTCTGTACACATTCTGTCGGTTTTGGAAATATGCATTTGACACTCTGGATTTTGTACTCATTTTCTGTAACCATTATGATTTGACTTCTGTGATTCCGCTTTACATATTCAGTACATATTTCGTACTGACCCCCTTCCTTCGGGGGCTGCGTTTTCATGCCGCGCAGGTACAGACGACAGGTTCGCTGATCCATCTGTTTAGGATCCCACTTCTGCTATTTTGGGGTGCTCTCTTCTTCAGAGCCCATCTTTTGGTACAGTCTGTCACTGTTATCTGGATATGTATATTGTTCTGGGTATGACGGGGCCCTGTCCCGTCTTATGATTATGATATGTTCTGTAGAGGTCTGTGGATACATCTGTGTGGGTTCTGTACATATGTTTGGGATGTTTTGTTTTATGATAGCCTTATCGGCTTCTGTGTGCCAAGTCTGCTCTTCTGCTAAATTCTGTAGCATCCACTAATGTTATTACTATATTATTATTCTGATAATATGCTAATTTGGGTATCGGGTACGTATAGGTGCCCAGCTAGGGCACTGGTCGCGGCCCACGGGGTTGGGTCGTGACAGTATTAGAGCGAGGTAACGAGCATGGCTAACAACATCGATGAAGAGGCTGTTCATGATGAACACCACGGTGGAGACGAGTCCCCTACCAAAAGGCAACAAAACAGAAGAAGCAACGTGAAAAAAGAAACGTTCAAGGTCAACGTGATAAAAATTGTCAAGAAATGCAATTCTGACCCCCAAGAAGCTGAACAACTCCTTCCAAAATGCACGGGTGAATCGAGGAATTTGATTACTAATAATGTGCCTCGGTACACCGCAATGCTTTACGACATCCCTTTGAAACAACCCCGTTGCCTCCTTGGCTTTGCCACTAGCCATAGTGGGAATGAAGGTTGCATACTTCGAAGATCGATCAACAACCACCATGATTGTCACACCCCCGACGAGGAGTATGACAGGCTCCGACCCGTAAGCCGAAGTCACATGACTTAACTGCTACTTGGACATCACATACCATAACTCAAGAACGTCTGCTCGCGGAAAAGGATCAACATAAAAGGTATTCGATAAATTAACACATATATACACATGCGGACCGACAAGGTCGCTACAACATCAAGTATATCTCAAAGTCGACAAGGCAATCAAAACATGTCAAGAAGCCAAAACAAGGCCAACAAGGCCATACATAATATTTACATATCCCACAATGTCCATGAGCCTCTAAGAGTATACATATGAACATATATTACACCAACAGAAAAATACCAAAAGATAGCAAGCCCGGAGTAGTGGTACTTACTAGCACTGCTGAAGCTGGGAAGTCCTACTGCGGTTGCTCTTCAACAAATCTGTCAGGGCTTGCAACACGAAATGCAGCGTCCCGTGCAAAGGGACATTAGTACGGATAAAAGTACTAAGTATGTAAGGCAGGAGGGCAACAACACAATTAAGATAAAATGGGACATTAGTATAGGCAAAAGAAAAACCGAACATCTGAAAGTAGCACAAAATGCAATGCATGATAAAATCATCTGTACACTCATATGTATATATCTGCATGTAATAAATATTATCCATGCCCGGCCGTAAGGCTCGGTGTCATATATGTAAAATCATGCCCGACCATTAAGGCTCGGTGTTATCATCATTAGCCCGCATCCGGGGCAATATCATAACATGCCCACTGCAGTGGTGTGCGCATCTACGCGCCATGCCCGGCCGACTATAGCGCGGCACGGTGTAGTAAAATAGTGCAATACATGTATATATATGTATATACCATTATTGGGCTGGACTGAAAAGAAAAAAAAAGGGCTGCGCAGAGTTCCGCTTTCCTTCCGCAATGCAGAAGGAAAGCGCAAGGTTCTGAGGGCTTCCGCTTTCCTTCCGCATATGTCCTGAAGCTTTCTGCGCAGAACTCTGTTTTCCTTCCGCAGCAGTGTTCTGAGGCTGGTTTTGAATGAGAAATCAAGGATCTGATTCTTGTCCTTTCGGGGTGACATAAGGTCGTTAACCCCCGAATAGTTTATGGAATTCATATCGAGTCCAAAGGAATAATCGATGACGATGAGTGAAATAATGTCTTAAAACCAATCAAACAACAAGACCTTAAGAGTGAAAATACAAGCATAAGAATGAAGTGGCATTTGTTATGGAACGCTCGTGTTTATGTACTAATTGGATTCGTGCCAAAGAAAGAGGGAAACAAACACCTTACATACCTTATCAGTCGAGCCACCCCTTAAAGAATTCCTTATATCGAGGCTTGCCCTTCGCCCGAGCCTATATATATCGAGAAATGTATCATTAATCTTACTTTCATCGCATTCCCATCAACTTATAAGTACTAATTTATGGAAGTCTAATTTGGGTTACAAAAATTTGGGCAGCATTTCCCCTATATCGTCGACTTCTTCCAAATACCCAAAACAACTCCCAAACAGTACCAACAACATCAACAACAACATTCTCAACATTCTACAAGACAAATATATGTATTTTCATTCAAAATCTTCTTCAAACCTCAATCCATAAGCCAACAACATCAATACAACAAACTACAACTCTTATTCTTGTAACTATTCCTTAATCAATGTTAATAAGAAAAAGATTCAATGATTCATACCTTATATTCACTAAAGTGACAAGGTCTTCAATATCCACTTTTTTCCAAGCTCACTCCAACACAAAACGATATGGTAATCGTGACTACAAGTTATCCGGACTTCGATTAGTATTCCGTAGCTTGGATTTTTGCTCAAAATTCTTACTTTTATGTGATATTTAAGACCCCTTTAGTTGCTGAATTTTCTGGAACATTTTAGAGAGTTTTTGGATGAAAAGAAATGGGGTTTTAACCCTTTTTATAAGGGCTGGGGTGTAGCAGTACTGTAGCAGTGCTGCTACAGTACTGTAGCGACCCTGTTTCTGTTCTGTCAGTTCAGTTTGTAACGTCTATAATTCTCTACTCCAATGTCCTATCGACGAGCGGTTTGTTGCATTTTAAACTAGACTTGACGAACTTCATTTTAGAACTTTGAAACACTTTAAAACTCCTAATACACATGGAGATATGCCCCTCCAAAGTTGACTCAAAATCCTGTTTCAAATTATTCGACAAACTTAATTTCCTTGATTTGCTTGGTCCCCGAGTCTTCCATAGATTATTATATGAACTCAAACCCTCGTAACCATGAGATGAATGCGCCACTTCTAGACTTAACCAACTAATGCCCAATATATTTCACGTACACAACTACGAGGTGTAACATCCTCCCCCCCCCCCCCCCCCCCCCCCCTTTTTTAAAACATTCATCCTCGAATGTTGAAGTACCCGAGGGTTAATAATTTGTACGGAACGTTAGTAAGGTATCTCTCCTACAAGTAACAAGTCCTAACCACCAGTCTTACCTGATAAGGTAATTAATGACGCGCGATCACACGATGATTAGAATAATATTTCTCATCCTATTAAGCTTCAAGGGGGGGGGGGGGGGGGGGGGGGTTAAATATAATTCTTACCTTGTAAGTGATTTGCGGATGTAGCCGAACCTTGCAAGAATTCTTTCGGAGTAGTATCTTCTGTGACTGGAAATAAATGGGGATACTTGGACTTCATTTCTGCTTCGGCTTCCCATGTCATATCTTCCCTATCTTTACTCCTCCACAGAACCTTCACTGAAGCGACGTCCTTGTTTCGGAGTCTGCGAACTTGTCTATCAAGAATAGCAATTGGTTCTTCCTCATATGTCAAATTTTCTGTAACTTGTATGTCATCCACAGGTATGATTCTGGATGGATCTCCAATACACTTCCTAAGCATGGACACATGAAAAACTGGATGAACCGCTTGCAGTTCTGATGGAAGCTCCAATTCATAAGCCACCCGGCCTACCTTTCGGATGATCTTATAAGGTCCGATATATCGGGGACTGAGTTTCCCTTTCTTACCAAACCGCATCACGCCTTTTATAGGCGATATCTTTAGAAACACCCAATCACCTACCTGGAACTCTAATTCTCATCGTCGTACATCTGCATAAGATTTCTGACGGCTCTGAGCTGTGCGCAATCGTTCCTGAATCAGCTTTACCTTTTCAATAGCCTGATGAACAAGGTCTGGCCCAAATAAGTTCGCTTCTCCAACTTCGAACCAACCAGCAGGAGACCTACACTTCCTACCATAGAGAGCTTCATATGGAGCCATTTTTATACTGGCATGATAGCTATTGTTGTAAGCAAACTCTATCAAAGGCAAATGATCATCCCAACTTCCTTGGAAATCCAGTACACAAGCTCGTAACATATCTTCTAAGGTCTGAATAGTCCGCTCAGCTTGCCCGTCTGACTGCGGATGGAAAGCCATAATAAGATTTACTCGAGTACCAAGACTTTCCTGAAAAGATTTCCAGAACTTTGCTGTAAACTGTGCGCCCCTATCTGAAATGATTGACAGCGGAATGCCATGAAGGCGCACAATCTCCTTAAGATATAGCTTAGCATAGTCTTCGGCAGAATAGGTAGTTCTTACTGGCAGGAAATGAGCTGATTTAGTTAACCTGTCAACAATAACCCAAATAGAATCGAATTTGCGACAAGAACGGGGCAATCCCGTGACAAAATCCATATTAATCACTTCCCACTTCCATGCTGGGATCTCTATTTCTTGTAATAATCCACTGGGTTTCTGATGTTCGATCTTCACCTGTTGGCAAGTGGGGCATTGAGCTACAAAGTTAGCAATATCTTTCTTCATGTCATTCCACCAGTAAAAGCCCTTGAGGTCATGGTACATCTTGGTGGACCCGGGATGAATTAAATACCGGGAGTGATAAAATTCTGACATGATCCTGTCCCGAAGCCCAGTTACATTTGGAACGCACAACCGATCTCGATATTTGAGAAACCCATTTGAATCCAGTTCGAAGGCTGAGATTCTATTTTGTTGCACTCCTTCCTTAATGTTAATTAAAACTGGATCTTCATACTGTTGAGTCTTTACATCCGAGGCAAGAGTCGATTGGGATATATTATGTAAAGCAATTCCAATGTCTTCCGAATCGAGTAAGAGAACTCCCAAATTTGCCAAGCGATGAAGTTCTCTAGTCATTTCCAATTTTTCTGCTGGCACATACAATATACTTCCCATTGATTTACGACTTAGGGCATCAGCTACAACATTAGCTTTGCCGGGATGATATAAAATCTCAACATCGTAATCCTTTAGCAATTCGAGCCATCTTCGTTGCCTCAAATTCAATTCCTTTTGCCTAAATATATATTGAAGGCTTTTATGGTCCGTATAGATATCGACATGAACTTCATATAAGTAATGCCGCCATATCTTTAGAGCGTGAATCATTGCCGCCAGCTCCAGATCATGAGTTGGATAATTTTGCTCATGTTTCCGTAGTTGTCGGGAGGCATAAGCAATTACCTTACCATTTTGCATCAACACACATCCCAGGCCGGTGTGTGACGCATCACAGTACACAGTGTAACCCTCGGTGCCTTCTGGAAGGGTGAGGACCGGGGAAGATATCAACTTATCTTTCAATTTATGGAAACTCTGCTCGCACGCTTCTGACTATTGAAACTTGGCCCCCTTCTGAGTTAATTTTGTAAGGGGAACTGCTATAGAAGAAAATCCATCTACAAATCTTCGATAGTACCCAGCAAGACCTAAGATACTTCGGACTTCCGAAGCGGTCGTTGGTCGAGGCCAGTTCTTAACAGCTTCAATCTTCCGATCATCAACTTTAATACCTTCATCGGACACAATATGGCCGAGAAAAGCCACTGAAGTTAGCCAAAATTCACATTTGGAAAATTTCTCATACAACTTTTGATCTCGCAATGTTTGCAACACCTTTCGGAGGTGATCAGCATGTTCCTTCTCCGAACGAGAATATACCAAGATATCGTCAATGAATACAATAACAAAAATATCCAAGAAGGGTCGTAATATGGTGTTCATTAGTGCCATAAACGCCGCAGGAGCATTTGTCAATCCGAAAGACATAACCAAGAACTCAAAATGTCCATATCTCGTTCGGAAAGCTGTCTTCGGAATGTCTTCCCCTTTTACTCGCAGCTGATGATACCCTGACCTTAAGTCAATCTTCGAGAAGCATTTAGCACCCTGTAGCTGGTCAAACAAATCATCAATTCTAGGCAATGGATATTTATTCTTGATAGTCACCTTATTCAACTGCCGATAGTCAATACACATTCTTAGTGAGCCATCCTTCTTGCGCACGAATAATTCCGGTGCTCCCCATGGAGAAGTATTGGGCCTAATGAAGCCCCTGTCTAATAAATCCTACAATTGCACCTTCAATTCGCGCAACTCGGCGGGGGACATACAATATGGGGGAATAGAGATGGGTTGAGTGTCCGGATACACATCAATCGCAAATTCAATTTCCCTTTCGGGAGGGAGACCTGGTAATTCATCGGGGAATACGTCCTAAAATTCATTGACTACAGGAACGGATTGTAAAGTTGGCGGTTCAGCTTCAGTACTCCTGACTCGAACCAAATGATAAATATACCCTTTAGAAATCATTTTTCGCGCCTTAAGGTAGGAAATAAACCTACCCTTTGGTGCTGGGGTATTGCCCATCCATTCGAGAATTGGTTCACCCGGAAACTGAAATTTCACAATTTTGGACCAACATTCCACATTTGCATAACAAGAGGCTAGCCAATCCATTCCCATGATAGCGTCAAAGTCCACCATTTCTAACTCTACTAGATCAGCAACCGTTTCACGACCACATATCGTAACCACACACTTACGATAAATTCGTCTTGCAATAACAGGTTCCCCGACCGGAGTAGAAACTAAGAAAGGCTTGGACAAAGATTCAGGCTTTATACCGAACCTATCAGCAATATAAGGTGTGATATAAGATAGCGTGAAACCCGGATCGATCAATGCATAGACGTCGTAAGAACAAATGGATATAATACCTGTCACAACATCTGGAGACGACTCAAGATCCTGTCGTCCTGCAAGTGCATAAATACGATTCTGGTTGCCGTTGGGAGCAGACACTTGACCCCTTCCCCTGCCTCTACCTGCTGGGGCTGAAGAAGAACCTTGTCCAGGAGGGCGGACAGAAGATGAAGAACCTGCGATTGAACCTGTTGGCTGAGCCGGGCCTCCTCTACCACGAGACGGACAGTTTCCCATGACATGACCAGGCTGCCCACAAGAGTAACACACCCCCATTCCTTGGCGGCACTGGCCAGAGTGGCCTTTACCGCACTGGTCACAACGTGGCAATGGAGGTCTGGCCTGTCCAGATTCTCCTCTGTAAGAAGGAACTGACGCTCTCGAGTCTCGACTCGGTCCAGAATAAGTGGGTCTATCATGACGCTGCCTCTGGAACCTGGAAGGTGCACTAGTCGCTGAAGGATCAAATCTTCTATAAGAATGGGGCCTATAATCTTCCTGATAAGCACCTGAATAACCTGCGGATCTGGCCCGCTTATGACTGCCCCATCTCGATTCTTGCTCAGTCCGCTGTCGGCGTTCAAGGTCCTCCAAATTTTGGGCATACGCCTGAATACGAGCAATATCCATACCACTATGTAATGAAGCAGTCATACAATCCTTAATCAAGTGAGGCCCAAGTCCCGTCACAAAACGATGTACCCTGTCTTCCATCTCAGCTACCATCGTCGGGGCGTATCTGGCCAAGGAATTAAACTTCAAACTATATTCCCGAACGCTCATATTATTCTGGTGAAGCAATAGAAATGCATCAGCTCTAGCTCTGCGAACTTCAGCTGGCAAATAATGATCTAGAAAGGCTCTGGTAAATTCCGACCATACTGCAGGAGGTGCGTTCGGCCCTCTTGATTGCTGCCAAGACTCATACCATACCGCGGCCACATCCCACAGACTATGAGAAGCTAGCTCCACTGATTCTGTGTCAGAAGCATGCATTACCCTCAGAGCGCGGCCCATTCGATCTATAAAATTCTGAGGGTCATCCTTCGGGTTTGTCCCCGTGAACACCGGAGGGTCCAAGGTATAAAAATCACGTACACAGGAACTAACAACCCTTTCTGGAAGGCTAGCCTGCCGCTGAGTTTGAGCAACCACCAATCTAGTCAATAACTGGACTGCGTCTCGCAAGTCCTGTTGTGTAGCAGCGGGGTAAGGAGCCGGAAGGTCTGGAGTCCTATCTTGCTCTCCGGCACCTGATGGAGTAGGAGTAGCATGCGAGGGGGTAGCACTCTGAGCCTCGCCGTGCTCTAACGCAGGTGGCGGTGCTCGACTCGGGTCTTCCCCAGCAGTGCCCAGTATACGACTGACTTTCTTCTTCCTCGGAGGCATCGCTGCAAATTAAACACGGAAGGATTAGATAGCTGCATTCTTAACTTGGCTATAACGCACGATCTAGATCATGAAGAAAAGTGTTTTCCTAAATGTCCTGTAGCCTCCTAACTATAGATATGGTGCACGACATATCGATAACCAGGACTCTACTGGACACGGCTCATGGACATCCCTAGGACTGAACCGCTCTGATACAAAATTGTCACACCCCCGGTGAGGAGTATGAAAGGCTCCGACCCGTAAGCTGAAGACACATGACTTAACTGTTACTTGGACATCACATACCATAACTCAAGAACGTCTGCTCGCGGAAAAGGAGCCAACATAAAGGTATTCGATAAATCAACACATATATACACATGCGGACCGACAAGGTCACTACAACATCAAGTATATCTCAAAGCTGACAAGGCAATCAAAACATGTCAAGAAGCCAAAACAAGGCCGACAAGGCCATACATAATATTTACATATCGCACAATGTCCATGAGCCTCTAAGAGTATACATATGAACATATATTACACCAATAGAAAAATACCAAAAGATAGCAAGCCCGGAGTAGTGGTACTTGCTAGCACCGCTGAAGCTGGGAAGTCCTACTGCGGTTGCTCTTCAACAAATCTGTCAGGGCCTACAGCACGAAATGCAGCGTCCCATGAAAAGGGACGTCAGTACGGATAAAAGTACTGAGTATGTAAGATAGGACGGTAACAACACAATTAAGATAAAATGGGACATTAGCATAGGCAAAAAAAAACCGAACATCTGGAAGTAGCACAAAATGCAATGCATGATAAAATCATTTGTACGCTCATATGTATATATATCTTTATGTAATAAATATTATCCATGCCCGGCGGTAAGGCTCGGTGTCATATATGTAAAATCATGCCCGGCCATTAAGGCTCGGTGTTATCATCATTAGCCCGCGTCCGGGGCAATATCATAACATGCCCACTGCAGTGGTGTGCGCATCTACGCGTCGTGCCCGACCGACTATAGCGCGGCACGGTGTAGTAAAATAGTGCAATACATGTATATATATGTATATACCATTATTGGGCTGGACTGGAAAAAAAAAGGACTGCGCAGAGTTTCGCTTTCCTTCCGCGAAAGCGCAAGGTTCTGAGGGCTTCCGCTTTCCTTCCGCATATGTCCTGAAGCTTTCTGCGCAGAACTCTGTTTTCCTTCCGCAGTAGTGTTCTGAGGCTGGTTTTGAATGAGAAATCAAGGATCTGATTCTTGGCCTTTCGGGGAGAGATAAGGTCGTTAACCCCCGAATAGTTTATGGAATTCATATCGAGTCCAAAGGAATAATCGATGACGATGAGTGAAATAATATCTTAAAACCAATCAAACAACAAGACCTTAAGATTGAAAATACAAGCATAAGAATGAAGTGGCATTTGTTATGAAACGCTCGTGTTTATGTACTAATTGGATTCGTGCCAAAGAAAGAGGGAAACGAACACCTTACATACCTTATCCGTTGAGCCACCCCTTAACGAATTCCTTATATCGAGGCTTGCCCTTCGCCCGAGCCTATATATATCGAGAAATGTATCATTAATCTTACTTTCGTCGCATTCCCATCAAATTATAAGTACTAATTTATGGAAGTCTAATTTGGGTTACAAAAATTTGGGCAGCATTTCCCCTATATCGTCGACTTCTTCCAAATACCCAAAACAACTCCCAAACAGTACCAACAACATCAACAACAACATTCTCAACATTATACAAGACAAATATATGTATTTTCATTCAAAATCTTCTTCAAACCTCAATCCATAAGCCAACAACATCAATACAACAAACTACAACTCTTATTCTTGTAACTATTCCTTAATTAATGTTAATAAGAAAAAGATTCAATGATTCATACCTTATATTCACTAAAGTGACAAGGTCTTCAATATCCACTTGTTTCCAAGCTCACTCCAACACAAAACGATATGGTAATCGTGACTACAAGTTATCCGGACTTCGATTAGTATTCCGTAGCTTGGATTTTTGCTCAAAATTCTTACTTTTATGTGATATTTAAGACCCCTTTAGTTGCTGAATTTTCTGGAACATTTTAGAGAGTTTTTGGATGAAAAAAAAAGGGGTTTTAACCCTTTTTATAAGGGCTGGGGTGTAGCAGTACTGTAGCAGTGCTGCTACAGTACTGTAGCGACCCTGTTTCTATTCTGTCAGTTCAGTTTGTAACGTCTATAATTCTCTACTCCGATGTCCTATCGACGAGCGGTTTGTTGCATTATAAACTAGACTTGACGAAATTCATTTTAGGATTTTGAAACACCTTAAAACTCCTAATACACATGGAGATATGCCCCTCCAAAGTTGACTCAAAATCCTGTTTCAAATTTTTCGACAAACTTAATTTCCTTGATTTGCTTGGTCCCCGAGTCTTCCATAGATTATTATATGAACTCAAATCCTCGTAACCATGAGATGAATGTGCCACTTCTAGACTTAACCAACTAATGCCCAATATATTTCACGTACACGACTACGAGGTGTAACAATGATGGTGCCAAAGCCCTCTGAATTAGGCAAGCACGTAATGAAGTCCATGGTGACATTGTCCCACGGTCTCTTCGCTATGGGTATAGGTTCAAGCAAGACTCCGGGAGCCTTATTCTCCACCTTGTCTTGTTCATAAACAAGGCAAGTGCGAACATGCACCTCAATATCATCCCGCATACGAGGCCAATAATATGATGATTCGGTCAATGCCAACGTACGCTTCTGCCCCGGATGACTTGCCTAGGCAGTGACCTGCCTTTCTTTGATTAACGTGCGCCTAAGGTTCCCCCATTTTTGCACACAAACACGTCTGATGGTATTGTAAAGAATACCATCTTCTGCCCAAAACTTCTTTGTATTGCCTTAATTGACCAAGACAGAAATTTTCTTCGCCACCGGATCATGTTGCATGCCTTCTTTGATTGCATCACAACATCACTGCTCGTCATGCTAACTAGTGCCGCTAACACTGCCTTGTGACTTAACGCATCGCCTACAACATTGGCCTTCCCCGGTTTGTACTCCAAAGTATAATCAAATTCAGCCACTACATTAGCCTTACGACTTCGAGCATGAATACTTTTTTTACCTTTAGTGACGTACTCATTTACTTCTTTTCGCTATTAAGCTCATTCAGCTTCCTTTTACCTATAGTGACAACCCAAAAACATGTTGGGCTGACTACTTAGAATTTCTCATTGGGGGGCAAAATATATTGCACTATAAGTCATTTATCAACTTAAAATTTCTAATAGTTTCTTTAGAGGATTCCAACTTCAAAGAGAAGGTTTTTTGAGTAACTAAACTGGTTATATAAGAGGGGGTCGGATTGTGTCTAAGAGTCTAGTATGCAAAGACAAGCGCTGCTTTTAGAGTCTAGTCTAGTTATATTTTTCTTAGATTGAACAAGTTTTGTACAATTATTTTTTGTGTGGAATAATATATAAGTGAGATATTTGTTAATATGACCAGATGAAGTATGCTAAGGGAATTTTTTTTATAGACCTGGAGTTTTAGAAAAATTGAGACAAGTTCCTAGTTTATCTTGATTGCAGAAGCCTACACGAAAATAGAGTAGAAACTCAATAAGTGTTTATTTATTTCCACAACAAATAAATAAGATACATCTTGATGCCTTTTAATTTTTTTGTTTTATGTTTTAACAAATAAAGAGATATTTATTTTCTCTGACAATTTATTGTGTTTCTGATTATATATTCTTAATTTGAACAAATTTTATACAATTTAGTTTTTGTGCAAATTACTATATAATCACAAGCCAATAGGGCTATAAGCAAAAGTGAAAGAGCTATTATGTAATGACTTGATTACAAAGTTATTCGAATAAGCGTATATGACTAATTTCGTGGTTGTTCAATTTAGGATGTTTTTTGAAGAGATTTATTTGAACAAAGGTCGTGAAATGTAATGTAATAGCCCCCTTAACTTCTTTGTTTTTCAATTTATTTGTAATCCATCCATTTTAAAATAAACAATTTTTTAGGGAGTGACACGCCCCTAAAAAAAGTTAATTTAATGTCATTAATCAAATGATAATTTGTCAATATTAGCCTTTAGATAATGAGATAATTTTGGTGGGGTGTGTGTGTGGGGGGGGGGGGGGGGGGGAGGAAATTAATATATCTTTGGACTTTGTAACAAATCAAGAGAGATTTATTAATCTTAACAATATTAAATAAACACAAATTTAGCATTGAGTGGAAAAATTTGTAAATGATAATAATCTAAAGGAGGGGACCAACTTGCATTTAAAGGATTGTTATCCTTTATATTATCCAAAATTTTCTTTGAAATCTACATTTAACTTCTATTTACTTAATATATGTGTTTTCATATCAAAGGCATATAATTAATATCTCTTTATATGCTAAAATATTCAAATTAAAGAAATGAAGTGGTATTAGAGGGTGACATGTTTGAATATGTTTTAACCAACTTATAATAAATAAATTAGAGTTACAAATAATAACAGTTGAAAGTCTACAACACAATGGTTGCTCCTCTTATTTTCTAATGTAAGGTCCCGAGTTCGGAACCGGTGTGCTCTATTAATTAATTAATTTTTAATGTCTTCCGGTCTACACTAGAGAAAGCATAAAAGAATTGCAGAAAAGTTGAATGACAATAGTTGTATGTTCCATCATATTCGTCACAACCTTTTACAACTGCAATGTAAAAGGTTGTATGTTAAACTAATATTCTGGTTGTTCTTTAAAGGGAATTTTACATAAATGACTACACTTTGGGGGTTTAAAATTTGTCATAGCTACAGTTTTCCCGCTGTATTCAAAAAATGACTCACTGTATTCATAAAACGGCCTAGCTATATTCATGAATACAGCGAATAAAAAAAAATCAAAAATTCTTTTCGATTGTATTCAAAATTCGGTTGAGTCAGATTTGTTATATCCCGTATTTTTATACATTGGGATATTTTAAGCTAAACGCGACAAGTTAAAGACAAGACTATTTTGAGGTACGAGGTAGAGACTTTTAACTTCCGATTTTGTTTCAAGTCACAAGTTGCCTATAAATTTTATTTGGTATAGAAATATTAATGGAAATTTGGGATTAATTTACCATGATTAGATTATTAAGTGAGATTAAAATTTAATCACTTCATTAATTAGCCACAAGTGGTCGTGTGGGCCCCACCCATGAGTTGACCAAATGTTATTGGCTTAAACAATGGGTGGGACACATGTCCAACCCATGGACTGCATATATATACTAAAATGCTGATTCACACTTCAACTACTAAGTCATTTTGCATCTTCTCAAAGGCTAAGAAATTAAGAGATAGAGAGAGAGAGTCTCGGCCATGGCTGGCCGAGAATGAAGAGTGCAAATTGATCAAAAAAATTAAGTTTCTCAAGCAATCCAACTCCTTAGGAGGTGTATAATAACGTGGAGCATCCATTGAATTAGTAAGAACAAGTGTTAAAAGTCAAGGTACAAATTGAGGACAAGTTGAAAGGCCAAGTATTCAAGGTAAGAGTTGATCATTTTCATGTGTTTTATGGTGAATTGAATGTATATAATTGTGCATGTTGGTATTGGATTGTTGTTGTTGAAGTTTAAAGTGAGCCGTATGTGATAGGCTTATATGAAGTAATGCTTAATCTTCTTGCACATATATTGAGGATGGATTGAATGTGTTGTAGTATGAATAAACGAATGAAAATCATGAAGTTGTTGTGGTTATGTTGAGGCCGTGTAGGGGCTGGTTTAGGAGAATTAGTGGACTGATTTATTTGATGCCTTAGTTGTTGTTGTTATGGACGTTGTGGTGCATTGTATGCGTCGTGAATATGTGAGTTTGAGGTGTAAAAGAAATGGTATATGTTGAAGTAGGAAAACAGTCCAAACCGTGGACTGTTTTAGTAAAGAGGATAGGTTAATTTATTTTGAATGTTGATTGTTATTGTCATGGGTTCTAAAATAAGAATGAGGATATTGATAGTTAAAAATTGGAGTTGAAGTCGTTAAGGGCTGTTGTATAAATTAGTATGTTGTTAATATAGTTTCTTGCGATTATATAAACAATGTTGCTAAACGTGTTGTTGTTATTTTGGTTGAAGTTGGAAGATTGCGAGTTGTATGGTATGTTGGTCGGGCTGTTTTGAATAATGTACGGGCTGTCCGAAGTTCCCTCGCGTCATGTTTAAATAGTCTTGGGTTGACACTTGAATGCATGACTAGCAATATTGGCTTAATGGTAGTAGTTGGTTTGAATACGAACGAAACGTCGTCAAATTGTTTAAAAGGGATTATTAGCATTAGAATACGTATTGAATTCCCCCGTAGCCTAATCGTAGCTCTTGATATCTTAATATAGGATAAGGTACTATTGGGCAGCGTGTACGAGTTATAATACGACTAAACGCTAAAGGTATGTAAAGTCTATCCGTTCCTTCTTTTGGCATGTCCTAGATATAAGTAAGAAATAATATGAGCCTTGGGGTAATTCTACTCTCTAGTTCCAAGCATGACTTATGATTTTATTCGTTCCTTGATGCTATTGTCTCGAACCTATTATATGATTGACTAATATACGATGTATAGAAGTTTCTACTCTTAAAGAATTCCATGATTAGAGGTGTACTTGACTCCCATAAGCTATCTTATGTTAATTTGATACGTGAATATGATCCCTGAAACGTTCCTTGTTATAGTTTGTGATGACATTTAGAAAGAACTTATTATGATTATTATCCTGATACTGGAGAGCTGATTGGTTTACTTATCTAATGAGTCTCAAAAGATGATTTGTATGTATGTGGTTGCTTATTACTCTACTCGTGCTTACCTTCACTGAGTCCCGGGCCAGGACATGTTTTCGTGCGCAGATCCACTGCATTATTCACCGAGTCCCTCACTAGAGGGCCGGGACACGTTATATATATATATATATATGATATGATGACATGATGATATGGGGATGGTGGTCAGGATGGCATGTGATCATTATTCACCGAGTCCCTCACTAGAGGGCCGGGACACGTTATATGTACATGTGTGTGATGATTTTATTTACCGAGTCCCTCCCTAGAGGGCCGGGACACGTTATATGTACATGTGTGTGATGATTTTATTTATCGAGTCCCTCCCTAGAGGGCCGGGACACGTTATATGTACATGTGTGTGATGATTTTATTTACCGAGTCCCTCCCTAGAGGGCCGGGACACGTTATATATGTTTATATACAGTATGATTATCAAGCAATGATTATTAAATTCCATAATGATATGAGTATGATGTTGACACATATGACTATGTTCAAAGGTAAGTCTTATGGTTTTCTGGTTGTTGCTCTGGGTCCTACACTCCTCATTTCAGATATGATCCTACTTACTGTATTTCATGCTTTACATGCTCAGTACATATTCCGTACTGACCCCCTTTCTTCGGGGGGCCTGCGTTTCATGCCCGTAGGTACAGACGCTCGTTTCGCAGATCCGCCAGCCTAGGATATCTATTGAGCTGTTTTGGAGTGCTCCTTTGTTTCGGAGCCTAGCTTTGTGGTATAGATCCTCTTTGTTGTATATATATGTGTTTGCTCAGGGTACGGCGGGGCCCTGTCCCGTCATATGATACTGTTGGTACTCTTAGAGGTCTGTAGACATATGTGTAGGTCTGTATATAGTTGCTGTTTCGTTGTGTGGACATGACTTATGTTTGGGGCGTACCCATTCGTAGTGGCAGCCTTGTCGGCTTGCGTATATATATATGTTTGGGATGCTGTGTAAAATGGTAGCCTTGTCGGCTTATGTATTACTGGGACGTTCCCCTATATATGACAGCCTTGCCGGCTTATGTGCGATATAAACTGTTGAAAGTTGTAACTCCTCAGGAGACAGGTGGCTTTGATATGCATATATACGACAGCTTTAAAATAACGTCCTGCCTTTATATATAAATAAGTTCTTGCTATGCTAGCTGTAGATGATTATAGTTAACAGGTATGTATGAGTGTCCAACTCGGGCACTAGTCACGGCCTACGGGGTTGGGTCGTGACAAGATTTTACTGTATTCAATTCGGATTTTGTTGTATTCAAATTAGATGTATTCAACTAAAACATCAAAAACACAAAAAATTGCACTAAAAAAATTAACGAATACACTCAAAAACTGAATACAAGAAATAAATTTCACTCTATTCATTTGTATACACTTCAAAATTCACTGTATTCATTTGTATACAAGAAATAAAATTAAGGAATACGCCCAAAACTGAATACAAGAAATAAAATTCCAGTCAGATTCCGGCCAGATTTGGTAGTACCCGTCCAGATCTGACCGTTGTCACCGTCGTCGTCATCAACAACGGATTGTATTCAAAAAGTAGAAAGTCATTTCCGGCCAGATCTGACTTCGTCGTGAGGGAGAAAAGAGAGACACGGTGAACAACAACAACAACCACAGCCAACAACAACACCGTCAAAATGAATACAAAGTCTCCTAATCATCCCCGCCACAACAACAGCAACAGCCATCGTCGGAGGTTACTTCTCCGGCGAACCACAACAACAACAACACGAACCACAACCAACAACAGTGACTGGAGCTTACTTCTCAGTCTGGCTTTCGCGTGAAGCAGTGGTGACAATGAGGGAGCAGTGACCGGAGCTTGTCCACAACCAACAGCAGTGACCGGAGTTCTTAATTTATGGATCCACGACGACTTCTGATTACTTCACTAATTTTATAATGGTTAATGCGCATCGTCTTGATTGCAGTGATTATTTTAATCCGAAAAGCTTGTCAGTTAATGACAACTTGCTATTTTTCATTGACATTACACATAAAATATGCAGTAACAAAATTTAAATACACAAAAACATGAACACATTCACTGACATAATATCTTACTGCTGCAGTGACCTGAGCTTACTTCTGCGTCTGGTTTTCGCGTGAAGCAGTGGTGACGATGAGGGAGCAGTGACCGGAGCTCGTTCGCCGGAGCTCCGGCGGCGATATTGAGAGCAGAAGGGAGGGAGAAGGAGGGAGGAGAGAGAAAAATGTGGATACAGGGGTTATTTTCTTATTTTAACCTATTTTATATGTTTTAGTTATGGAGTGTAATTGATATACACCTTTTAGCTATGAGGTGTAAATAAATTAAAGTATAGCTACTAGATAAAAATAAGGTCTAATGTTAGCTACACCATGTAGATTTCCCTTATTTAAAGTCCAAAATAGCCGGCCTTTCACGTAGTGTCCATCACTTTTAGCCCAATTAGAGCAATACTGGACCCATTTTATGTTTAAACACTCAAGTATGAATTCAATACAAAAATTAGGAAACCTATTCGTTCCATTTTTTAGCGAACCCACGTAACGTTAACTCGCCATTTTTGGCTGGGGAAATCAAATTCAAATGGTACTTTCCTTTTTATTTTCGGGTACGATTTTACCATTAATGATCTTTGTCACAAATTGAGTTGAAATTCGATTTTTGGGGTCCGTCCTACATCGCTACATGGGTTACATTGTTCAAAATCCAGCTATTTGAACCGGTTCTTTTCTTCGGGGTTCTATCCATAATGATCGATTTTCTATAGTAATATGTCGTTGAGATTAGAGATGAGAAATAGACCTAACACTGTAGGGTTTATATGGTCAAGTGATCACATAAGCATGTTATTTTTATATTGAATCTATCAATGAAAATTAAGCTTTTTCCATTAAATTTTTTATGGATTGCATAAACAAGACATATTCTCAATGCACATAGAGCTTCCATCAAGGGAATGCCTTGCATTAGAAATTAAAAAAATAATACTCCTATAATGTGTAAATCACATTCATCAATTAGTCAATAATTTTAAAAGGAAAACGCTAAATTACTAATGATTTCAAATTGACGGATAAACAATAAAAACTACTATTGAACAATTAAAATGCTAAAGCAAGTAAAGTACATAATTAAAACAAAAAACAATAAATGAATAAATAAAATTGTAGCAAGAAAGGGGAGACATAGCATGATTGCAAAAAATTTATTTTATATTATGCCTAAAAGTATGTCAGCAATAGAGGTGAGATTCCTCCTTCAATAATAAAGTCATATAGAGGAAAATAAGTGTGACTTGCTCTGTTGACATCAAATGATTATTCAAGCAATTGGAAACCGTAAAAGGTACCATGAACACTTCATAGAACCCGCAAGAAATGTTAAGTGACAATCTTATACATCTTCCAAAAAATTACAATATCACAAATATTAAACTGATGATACGAAGAATAATACATTTAATGGGCAACACTACACTTGTTAGTAGTTTCCATCTTTTTTGTTGGTACGCTCAAGAAACCATGGAACAATATAGTAATGGTTTCGTGACGTTGTCATTAGCTCTTCACTGAATTGAATTAGATAGAATATGGACCAAAGATGAGAAAAAGGACACAATCGGTGAATCTAACAGAGGAAGCAAGACGGAGCACCAGATTTGGATGAAAAAAGAAATACAATATACAGAATTGAATGTGAATGTCTTGACTCTACATGGGTCATTGGCACAAATGCCGTTATTTTGGACTGGTATTTAATTTTTGCCCCTTACGACTGAATGTTTCAAGTTTCACCTTTCAATACTTTAAGTCAATAATATTAGGACGAAACTGCCCCTTCCATATCACTTAGGGTTCTTCTTCACTTCATCTCCTTCGCCAATCTTATCTGTCTCCCATCTTTCAAATTTCAAACCAAATTGCAACTGCTGAGAGAAGAAGAAGCATCTGTAAAAATCAATAATGAAATGAATGGTTATGACGGCGTTGTTAACGCTGGAAACTTCAAGGAGGACTTAGTAATGGATACGATGCTAGATGAAAATTCAGTCCTTGAGTTTGATTTGGTAATGAGGTAATTGTCACGCCCCGAACCATGGTCTGGGCGTAACACGGCACTCGGGCCTTGCTTGCATGTGTCCGAGCGAACCTCATGGCTTGCTTGTCAACATGGGCATCAAAACAATATAATCTATATGATGCAATTTAAATAAAATCATGAAAATGTAATTTGCGGAATAAAGTCTTGAAATTATCTCATAGCATGAAATATCATGGAAACACAATAGTTTGCAAACATAAAAGCATAACTGACTCTGTGAACTAACATATGTCTATGAAACCTCTAAAACATGTCTGAATACTAACTACCAGGACATGGCCCTGGACTACCATAAACTGAATATTAATGCAGACTCCATGTTGAACCCCGAGAGAAGTGGAGCTCACCAATAAGCTGATATCTGAAGTGATCCTACTGCGCAGATGTATGCTCCTGAAAACCGGTATCTGCACCGTGAAGTGCAGGCCCAGGGCAAAAGGGACGTTAGTACATGGTGAATAGTACTAGTATGTAAAACCTGCTGAATTGAAGAATATAGCACAACATAGATATAGGATATGAACTGAAAATGAATGTAACTTGAACATGAACATGAAACGTGAGTGAAGTCTTAAAACAGTAATCAATAGAAATACTTGTATGTAAAACTACTTGTAACGTGGGGAATGCTATAGTATAACCGACAACATGGTCTGGTACTTGCGTCCTACCAGCAGAACACTCACAACCTTGCCAGGGATATGAGATTTAAGTAATAATAAGCATGTAAGGATCCAAACTGCATAATGAAGGTGTTGCCTCCTTGCTGACAACCCTTATCCTACGGTGGCTACGTAGTTTCAGGCTATCTGAGCCTTCTCGGTTAACTAAGCAATTCCCAAAACATGAACATAATATAGTTGGCTAAGAAGCCCATGATTTTCGTGAAATAACTTGTAAATAACTTGTAATCATGATTTCACGAAATAACTTGTAACATGGTTTCATGAAATATCTTGTAATATGGTTTCATGAGATAACTTGTCATAGTCTTGCAAACATGTTCTTGATTCATGAGTAATAACAATAATTCATAATTATATATATATATATATATATAATTGACTTGAAAACATACTTGTGACTTGCTACATAAAATCATAAAGTTCATATAAACATAATGAGAACACATGAGGAAGAATTCATGATTCATGGATTAAGCTAGGGTTCCTAAATTCATGTACATAAATACATAAATACGGGCTACCAATATGTTGGGTTTAATGCCCTAGGGTTTGAACTTCATGGATATCAAGAAACGGAGCATGGGGAAGAACGTAGAGATTCCCACATGTGGATGGAAGTTCTACATACCTTAATTGCTCCAAAACTTGAATTAAAGACTTAGCTTTGAAGAAGATTTCCAAAATCTTGAATTCTTGAACCTTGAGATGGGTTTTCTTGAAAACCCTAATTTTAGAATGATAATTTCTTGTTTAGATTACAAGAATAGGTATTAGAATTGAGTTGGAATAATTAGGGTAGGCTTACCTTGGTGTTCTTGATGATGGAAGAGGGTAGGAAGTCGTTTTAGGGCTTGAAGGAATGAAAAATAATGACTTGAACTGGTATGGACGAATATATACTGTCCTGGGAAATTGCAGTTTACGTCCAGCACAGTGCTGGCCGTATTTCAGTTTGCGGGTCGTAAACTGAAATACGGTCCGTATTTTGCAATACGGACTGCACTGCGTCTCTTCAGTAAAATGGTCATAACTCTTTGCACAGATGTCCGTTTGACCCCCATAATATACCGTTGGAAAGGTATTTCAAAGCTCTACAACTTTCATCAAGAAAGTTTTCCCAAATTCCAAATATGTTTTGAAATACGGTTCGTAAATCAAAATACGGTCCGTATTTAACCATGTGACATCAAAATGCCAAATTCCAGAATGTTCAGAAATTCTTGGTTTCAGTTTACGACTTGGTTTACGGCCCGTAAACTGAAATACGTCCACTGTTCATGGGCGTAAACCACTATCTCACAACTAAACAGGAAAATTCCAATTCCCACATTCTTTATCTGATTTTCCAAGTCTAGGATCATGGTTAAAGCTTACGTTAAAGGTACGAGGTGTTACAATATCTCCCCTTAGGATCATTCGTCCTCAAATGATGGGTCATGGTTAAGAATATGGCTAAGCATGGCTTGAATACATAAACGTAAAGAAAACATGACATGAAACATGAGACATGAAATGATGTGATTACTTGAAAACATAGATACTTCTGGCACGAGACAGGAAACATGAGTGCTGGATACATGACATGAGCGTGAAACATGAGACATAACATGACATGGGCTACGGAAAGTTACCTTGAAGGTTCTCTGCTTGCTGTTCAAACAAAAATAGGTACTTGGATTTCATATCCTCCTCGGCTTCCCATGTAACTTCCTCAACCTTCTGGCTTCTCCACAAGACTTTCACTGAGGCTACTTCCTTAGTCCTCAACTTGCGAACCTGACGGTCAAGAATAGCTACGGCGATCTCCTCATAAGTCAACCCATCCTTAACTGTTATAGTATCAGCAGGAACAACCAACGACGGGTCTCCTACACACTTCCTCAACATGGAGACATGAAACACGGGATGTACGGCAGCCAAATCTTGTGGCAACTCAAGTTCATAAGCTACTAGAACGAACTTTCGTAGAATTCTGTAAGGTCCAATATATCTGGGACTGAGCTTCCCTTTCTTGCCAAATCTCATAACACCCTTCATGGGTGAGACTTTAAGGAACACCCAATCATCAACTGAAAATTCTAAGTCCCTTCGCCTCACATCTGTGTAAGACTTCTGGCGACTCTGAGCCGTTTTCAAACGCTCTTGTATTAATTTGACTTTCTCCATAGCTTGGTAAACCAAATCTGGTCCTAACAACTCTGCTTCACCAACTTCGAACCAACCAATTGGTGATCTACACCTTCGCCCATACAGAGCTTCAAACGGTGCCATCCCAATGCTAGCATGATAACTATTATTATAGGAAAACTCGATAAGAGGCAAGTGATCATCCCACTTACCTTTGAAATCCAAGACGCATGCTTTCAACATGTCCTCCAGAGTCTGAATAGTACGCTCTGCCTGGCCATCTGTCTGCGGATGAAAAGCTGTGCTAAGGTTCACCTTGGTACCCAATCCTTTCTGAAAAGATTTCCAGAAGTTCGCTGTAAACTGAGCACGACGACCTGAAATAATGGACACTGGTGTCCCATGCAATCTGACGATCTCATTAACATACAGCTTGGCATAATCTTCTGCTGAATCCGTGGTCTTTACTAGCAGGAAGTGCGCCGACTTAGTAAGCCTGTCAACGATCACCCAAATAGAGTCATGTCTCCTGGCTGAGCGAGGTAGACCTGATACAAAATCCATATTGATCATTTCCCATTTCCAGACAGGAATATCGATATTCTGAGCTAAGCCACCAGGCCTCTGGTGTTCAGCTTTCACTTGCTGACAATTCAGACACTTAGCTACAAAATCCGCCACATTCTTCTTCATATCGTTCCACCAATAAATCTCCTTAAGATCATGATACATCTTTGTGGAACCTGGGTGAATGGAATACCTGGAATTGTGAGCTTCTGACATGATTCGCTCTCTGAGCCCATCTACATCTGGAACACACAATCTACCTCAAGGTACCATCATCTCCCCCTTGTTCGAAAGCCGTCGTTTTATGCTTGTGAATCCCCTCTTTCAACTGCAACACATAGGGATCATTAAACTGTTTCTCTTTGACTTCAACGACTAAAGAGGAAAGAGCCCTATTCTGAACAATCACACCACCATCCTTGGAGTCCAAAAGTCGAACTCCAAGATTGGCCATACGGTGAACTTCCTTTGTCATAACTCTCTTATCCACGTCCACGTGGGCTAAACTTCCCATGGAAAGCCGACTAAGAGCATCAACTACAACATTTGCTTTCCCTGGATGATAAAGAATATCTACATCGTAATCCTTAAGCAATTCGAGTCATCTCCTTTGCCTAAGATTCAGCTCCCTTTGATTGAAGATATACTGCAGGCTTTTATGATCTGTGAAGATATCAACATGCACTCCATACAAATAATGACGCCACATCTTAAGTGCAAAAACTACAGCTGCCAACTCTAGGTCATGAGTCGGATAATTCTTTTCGTGAACCTTGAGCTGACGAGATGCATAAGCTACAACCTTACCATGCTGCATTAAGACACATCCGAGACCAACTCCCGAAGCATCACAATAAACCACGAACCCTTCAGTTCCCTCTGGTAAAGTCAAAACTGGCGCAGAAGTTAGTCTCGTTTTTAATTCCTCGAAACTACGCTCACAGGCATCTGACCACTGAAATTTAACTTCCTTCTTCATCAGCTTGGTCAATGGTGCTGAAATAGACGAAAACCCCTCTACGAAACGTCGGTAATAGCCTGCTAGACCCAAGAAACTGCGGATATCTGAAACTGATGCGGGTCTGGGCCAATTCTTAATGGCCTCAATCTTCTGAGAGTCAACCTGAACACCCTCACCAGAAATCACATGACCTAAGAAGGCTACTGATTTGAGCAAAAATTCACACTTAGAGAATTTTGCATACAACTTGCGGTCCTTAAGAATCTGAAGAACTATACGAAGGTGTTCTGCGTGCTCGGCCTCACTACGGGAGTAAATGAGGATATCATCTATGAAAACAATGACAAAGAGGTCGAGGTATGGCTTGAAGACTCTGTTCATGAGGTCCATAAATGTTGTTGGGCATTGGTCAAACCGAAGGACATGACACAGAATTCGAAATGACCATATCTGGTTCCAAAGGCTGTTTTAGGAATATCTTGTCCCCTAACCTTAAGCTGATGGTAACCTGATCGGAGATCTATTTTGGAGTAACATTGGGCACCCTGAAGCTGATCAAATAAGTCATCTATTCGTGGAAGAGGGTATTTGTTCTTGACCGTGATTTTATTGAGCTGGCGATAGTCAATGCACATGCACAAAGAACCATCTTTCTTGCGAACGAAAAGGACTGGGGCACCCCATGGAGAGACACTGGGTCGGATAAAACCCTTGTCTAAAAGATCTTTGAGTTGAGCCTTAAGCTCGCGTAATTCAGCTGGAGCCATCCTATAAGGTGGAATAGATATAGGTTTCGTACCTGGGAGTAGGTCAATTGCGAAATCAATTTCCCTATTAGGAGGGATTCCGGGAAGATCCTCACGAAAGACTTCTGGGAACTCATTAACAACAGAGACTGACTGAAGAGTTGGGGTCTGGGAAGATGAATCCCTAACCCGAACGAGATGATAGATACAACCCTTAGACACCATCTTTCTTGCCTTGAGGTAAGAAATAAACCTACCCTTAGGACTCACAGAATCACCCTTCCACTCTAAGACTGGTTCATTAGGCAACTTGAAATTCACAGTTTTGGTTCTACAATCAACTGACTCATAACATGAATATAACCAGTCCATGCCCATGATTACATCAAAATCTACCATTTCTAACTCATATAGGTCAGCTGGAACAACATGGTGATAGACTCTGATTGGACAGCCCTTATAGACACGTCGGGCTATGACTGACTCATCAACTGGAGTTGACACTTCAAAAGGTTCTTTTAGCTTTTCAGGTTCAATACCAAATTTCCTAGCAACATAAGGGGTGACATAGGATAGGGTGGATCCAGGGTCCATGAGAGCATAAACATCGAAACTGAAAACGGTGAGCATACCTGTGACAACATCAGTATGGTTATTGATATCCTGGTTACTGAAAACGGGTCGTAAACTGAAATACGGTCCGTATTGCAAATACGGACTGCACTGCGTCTCTTCAGTAAAATGGTCATAACTCTTTGTAAAGATGTCCATTTGACCCCCATAATATACCGTTGGAAAGGTATTTCAAAGATGTACAACTTTCATCAAGGAAGTTTTCCCAAATTCCAAATACATTTTGAAATACGGGCCGTAAATCAAAATACGGTCCGTATTTAACCATGTGACATCAAAATGCCAAATTCCAGAATGTTCAGAAATTCTTGGTTTCAGTTTACGACTTGGTTTACGGCCCGTAAACTGAAATACGTCCACTGTTCATGGGCGTAAACCACTATCTCACAACTGAACAGGAAAATTCCAATTCTCACATTCTTTATCTGATTTTTCAAGTCTAGGATCATGATTAAAGCTTACGTTAAAGGTACGAGGTATTATAGTAATTTTTGGTGGGGGGGGGGGGGGGGGGAGGAGAGGGAAAGGGGGAATTAAAATATCTTAGGACTTTGTAAAAAATTAAGAGACATTTATTAATATTAACAATATTAAATAAACACAAATTTACCATTGAGTGGGAAATTTGTGGATAATAATAATCTGAAGGAGGGGACAAACTTGCATTTAAAGGGTTGTTATCCTTATTATTATTCAACTGCCGCTTTGAAAATTTACGTATATGTGTTTTTATACCGAATGAATATAACTAATCTCTCTTTATATGCAAAAATATTCAAATAAAAAAATTGAAGTGGTATCAGAGCTTCACATGTTTGAATTTTTTTTAACCAACTTATAATAAATAAATTAGAGTTACAAACAATAACAGTTGAAAGTCTACAACACAATGGTCGCTCCTCTTATTTTCCAATGCAAGGTCCCGAGTTCAAAACCTGTGTGCTATATTAATTAATCAATTTTTAAAGACTTCAATGTACACTAGAGAAAGCATAAAAGAATTGTGGATGTTAAATGACAGCAGTTATACGTTCCATCATATTGGTCACAAACCCTGGTTAGAACCTTTAAGTCCCGTGTTCGAGTCTCTGTGCAAGCGTTTAAATAAATAAAAATTATTTTTGATTTTTCTTTTACTTAGATGATCACCAAACTTACAGAAATGATGTACCAAAGTAATTTACGCCTTTTGAAAAACAAAAACTCACTAAGTTTTGCTATTTATTAAGAAAATTCAAAAAACCACTTGTATTTTGAATGAATGTATATTAAATACAGTTTTAACGATTTTTATACTTTGAAGTAACTATGAACTAAAATGAGTTATAAACTTATAAACAACTATATATTGCATTCAATGTCCTGTTAAATATTGAAAACTCATTTTTTACCATATTGACTCTCTGAAATAAATATTTTTAAAAGTCTTTCAATATACACTAGAAGATGCATAAAACAATTGCGAATGTAGAACAAAAACAGTTGTACTGTTCTAGCATATTGTTCACAATCACCGTGTAGAATCTTTAGGTCCTGAGTTCGAGTCTAGGTGAGCATGTTTAAACATAAAATATTATTTTCAATTTTCTTTTTTACTTAGAGGATCACCAAACTTAAACAAATGTGTCATACAATAAAGAGTAATTTACACCTTTTGAAAATCAAAAAGTCACTAAGTATTGCTATTTGATTAAGATAATACAAGAAAACACTTACACTTTGAATGAAACGTCTTACTATTAAATACCCTATAGTGTATAATATATAAAGGGATTTGGAGTTGTGGAACTAACATTAGTTGTAATGTTCCAGCTATTGTTCATGGCTTAGTTTAGAATGTTTAGATCTCGAGTTCGAGTCTAGTCACATGCGCTAATTTTTTTTCCAAGTTTTCCTTGAGTTACAATGTTGAGGATGCTTTGAAATACGGTATTTGTTGTTGTTGTGGTTTTTTTTTTTTTTTTTTTTTTTAAGTATGTCAAAAAAAAAAAAAAAAAACTATGATTATTTTCTATACCTTAATAGTATAAAAATAAGCAAAATAACATGACCAAATTAAGCTCGTCATCAAATCCAAATGAGATTAGGATGAAGAACAAATATTCTTGTTTAGATTTATACGTTATAGGTGTAATTATTTGCTTAATTTCCAATGCAATGCATGCCCTTGATGGAAGTTCTATGTGCATTGGGAATATGCACTTTTTATGCAACCCATAAAAATTTTAATGGGAAAAGCTTAATTTTCATTGGTATTTTAATATGAAAATAACATGCTTATGATCACTAGACCACATAAACCCTATAGTGTTAGGTCTATTTCTACCTCTAATCTCAACAACATATTACTATAGAAAACCAATCATTATGGATAGAGCCCCAAAGAAGAGACTATTTGAAAAGACTAATGTGTCTCCTTGTAACAAGACTATGATTATATTGTATAATACGATCAGAGATTCGTATGATGACTTGAATGATGAGATGCAACAGTTCCTGTTGAGGCTTATTAGAGACTAAGGGAATGAAACTATCACTAGGATCGTTTTGAACGACCCATTTCCCCTAACAACTCTGTTCGGTATGGTCGAGAACTCCCCCCAACTGCTTATCATCATTTCTGATGATACCCACCACACCCAAACGAAGTCTCAGTCCTCAAAGCTAAGTCTCCATTCTGTGAATGATCTTGTAGAGTCAACACCATCCAAAGATTTGGATGACTAATGTGTTTTCAAGCTCGCGAACCCCTCTTTTGCCAGTATTTAGTTAATTGTCCTATAATGTCTTTTTTTACTTTTCTTATACTTTAAAGTACTAAGATCATGTACCAAAAAATTGAATATAATACTCTCTCTGTCCCAATTAATATGACACAGTTTCTTATCTGGCAATAATTTAACTTTAAACTTTACCTTTTATATTTAACGAGATGATTTATAATTACACAAATATCTTTGGTTCTTTATAGGCCACAAGATTCAAAAGTATTTCTTTATTTCTTAAACTCCGTGTTCAGTCAACCTACAACAACAAACCCAGTGTGATCTCATAAATGGGGCCTGGAGAGGGTATGATGTATGCAGACCTTACCTTTACCTTTTTGGGGATAGAAATCCTGTTTTTGATAGATCTTCGACTCAAAAGAAATGCAACCGAAGCAAGAATGTAGGGGATAGAGAGGTTGTTTTCGTGCTCAGTCAAACTACATCATATAAATAGGGACGGAGGGAGTATACCTTTTAATCAAGGAAAATTGTAACTATTATATGGAGCATTAAAACGTCAGAAATTTTCATAGTTAACATTAAAAAAATCGTTGTATTAGTTGCTTTTTAATTTAAAAAAAAACTTACATTCGTTACCAGTAACCAAAAAAAAAAAAAAAAACTAAAACGTCACAAACACATTAAACGGCACAACCATTCAAAATGAAACGTGTTGAGTGTTCCAAAAGATTCTCTTCCAAACACTTTCCCTATATAACTTTAAGTATTAAATATGTTAAATAAGTGTGTAATTTAGTATTTATTTTAAAAGTATCAATTTAAAGTCATGTACGACTTAATTATCACAATTAGTATGTTTTGCAAATAAATATTTTTACTTTGTTAGAGTGAAGAAGCTTAATTACCTTTATAGGCGACCTATTACCTCCTAGACAATTTTAAAGTGAATTAATTTCACCCTAGATGGTGAGGTAGCACAGAGAGTGTAGTTGAGAGATGAGAGAGTGAGAAACAAATAAAATATTTCTTATTAATTCCTTTTTTTCTTTATCTTTTATTCCTTTCTTCTTCTTGCTTACACACACTTCCCCTCACTGGAAGTATGCAATTTGCGACGATTTTTTTTTTTTTTTTGGTCTTTCGTTCCCCTTCGAGTTTTACAACTTTCAAACTAATTTTCATTAATCACAAATCATTTTTTAGAAAAGACAAGATGAGAAAATGAAATATCAAGAGACCCAATTAGTAATTTCATTCCATTACAAACTAATTCAAAACCCAAATCAAGAAAAACTGAAAGAAAAGGTGATTTTTGAGCATTGGCCATGCTCTATAATCCAAAAAATCAACTTCAATCTTTGATCTTTCAAAACCCAATTTTGAAAACGCAAATTTCAAAACTTAATGGAAACTCAATTTTCATTCCACTACAAATTAATTCAAAACCCAATTTTGCTATGCTCAACTTCAATCTTTCAATTTTCCCTTCGAATTGATTTTTTGGACTATAGAGCATGGCAAAATTGAAAGATCAAAGAAGTTGGAATAATCGAAAGAGATCATTGGTGAAGATAAAGGGAAATAAAAAACCAAAGGTTGTTTAGTGCTCAAGATAAATAGAAAAGTTAATTTCTTTGACCAAGTCTTTTAATGGTGATTTTTGGTGTGGTGGATGGTGAAAGAATATATTAGGAAAAGAAATAAAAAGATGAAAAAAAAATTAAAAAATATTTAACTAGTAAAATACACGTGTAACGCGCATGTATTTCATCACTCAAATACAGATCTGGTGGTAGCGTTTCAGGAGGGTAATAATTTCGTTTAAAAAATAATCAGGGGGTAATAGGTCACCCGTAAAGAGTGGGTGCATCATAATTAATCCGACTAAATGTTGAGGGGGCATTTTTCGATTTTCTCATTTGTTTTTACTTCAAATCAGCTTAGAGCCTGTTTGGATGAGCTTAAAATAAGCAGCTTATAAGCCAAAAAAAAAAAGTTGGGGTAGGCTAACTTATTTTTTTTAGCTTATAAGTTATTTTCAGCTTATAAACTGCTTTAGATAAGCTAAGCTAAACAGGCCCAATTATTTTTTTGGACTTATTTTATGCGCAAAATGACTTTAAGTTGGTCAGCCAAACACTCAAAATAGCTGAAAACAGCTTATAAGTAACTTATAAGCCAATCCAAACGGGCTCTTAATTACAAAGATTGGTTTTAATTTAAAGACGATCATTTCAAATTGGCTAGTTGGTTCAAATCCGTTTTATGTTAAACTAAATGATTTGGCTATTCTTTGAAGTCCAAAACAGGCAGGCGTTCATGTAATTTCCATCATTTTAGCCCAATAACACCAATACCCAGCCCACCCAAACACCAATTGAACCCTTTATTTTCCTCAACCGGTAATTTCCCTCCCTTTCTTCATTTTTCTTTAATTCTGTTTCTATTTCCATGTTTTGCTTAAATTTTAGTTCCGTTCTATTTGCTAAAATCTGTTATTGATTTAGCGTGATTAGATTTTGTAACTTTAGATGTTTAGTTTTCCTTTAAATTCAACATGTATGCAACAACAACACAATAACATACCCAGTAAAATCTCACAAAAAAACTATTTCCGGTAGACCTTCGGCATAAGAACAAACAAATCAAAGCAAGATGAAAAAGAAATAATGAACAAATCATGAAAACAAAGTAATACAATAGTCAAAGGACTAGAAACAACAAATAGTAACAGAAATTGAAAGATAAGAAACTATAAGAGTAATACTACGACTATTAGCATGGAAGGATAAGTTGGACAATACTCAACTACCTACTAACTTTCTACTCTAATCCGTGTCATCCAAAACCGTCTATCTATAAGCTGGTACTGCGTCATGTCTTATCTAATCACCTCTTCTGAAATCGTCCATAACCAAATTCTCACATCCGGACATCTCCACTTCACAAGTCCGAAACACATCAGTCGCGCTTCCGGCATCTTGTCCACCGATGCCACCCCACTTTGTAAAGCATGATTTTCGTTTTCCTCCGCTCTGTTTCAGTTTAGGTTATTTGGTCAAGAAACATGTTTGTTTGGTTAGATCATTAGATCCCCTCCATTAATCGAAGTCCGTAGTTAAATCCTTGTATGTTTATCGATAAGTTTATGCTCTAGGAATTAACTCATATTCAACCTTGGAAGTAGATTCTTAGACCATTAGAATTTATTTGCTCCCCCTTTCTGCTTTATTTGGTTTCTCGTTTAAATTCCAGTAACCATTTTTGGACTTACTCTTTCAAGTTTGTGAGAAAGTTTGTTTGGTTTCATTTATGTGTGCTTGAGGTAGATTTAATTTAAATTGGTTTCTGGGGACTGCTCATATTTTGAGTTAAGTGTTCTCAAACACTTTAAACCCCTTTTCTTAGTTCTTGACCCCAAGTAGCAGTGTCACGAGGATTCATTTTTTGGATAAGAACTAAATAGGGTTATAAGTAATTATCTTTTTTTCAAATGGTTTATGGCAAGAATCGCTGTATGTTTGAGAACTAAGAATTGATAAGTTGCTTTATGTATGACTGATGGTGCATTCATGTATGTTAGAACGTGAATCGAGTTTAAAGTCCAAATTAAATGATAGTTTCAAGATGTTAGCATTTTAGATCAGTTAGCATTTTATTCCCCTTATTAAATCTCCCTTTTATTTCAATCAGCATATAAAATGGCTAGAATTTTATTTTAGTTGCCCAGCTATTTGAGTCTTTTATGCGCTTCTGTTTAGCTATCTGCTTTTATTCGAGAGATTATTAATTGTTGAAACCGCTGATCCCAACCTTTTGAGTTTTTTGTCGACATTAATTAATATAGTAAGAAGAGAGAGGTGAATGCCAGGACCTGCGATTTTCATGTTCTTTTGAAGAATCTGCTTGTGAAATCCCATATTTACTTAGGCATCATAGGAAATTTAAGTTTGTCCCTGATGCCCTCAGCAGAAGTGTAAGAGGGTGTTTGGCTAAGCTTATAAGCTAGCATTTTTTTACTTATCTTTGCATTTGATAAAAAATAAAAATGCTTATCAGTCAAGTGCTTATAAGCCAAAATATGTCATAAGCCATGAGTTGGATTTCACTAACTTATTATTTTTCAGCTTATAAGCACTTTTAATTTGACCAAAGATTTTACAATTCTATCCCTAATATTATTTTGTAATATCTCAAATACCCTTGCTGAAATATAAACCCTAACCCTCTTCCTAACTTCATTCTTCTATACGACTCCTTTGAACAGCAACTTCTTGGCAACCAAAATTTCATTAAGCATTTGTTTGTTCCATACAAATATTTCATTAAGTATGTTTTGCACTATTCGAATTATTAATTGTTAGATTATATATATAAAAAAATCTTGTCTAATTAAATTTTAAATTAAAGATAACATGAGACATAAATGATCTTGTATTTGAATCAACCTGAAATTGAAAATCTTGTAAAAATTACTGTTTTATTAGTGTAAACAACTTTAAGGATAATTAAGTCATTTTAACAGAAAGCCTGCTTATCAGCATTTTTTGTGTCAAACACTTCAACTGCTTATTATAAGTTTCAGGCTGCAATCACAAGTACTTAACAAGAGAGAGAAAGTCTTGCTTCTCTCTAGCTTTTGGGTACTCTTTTTCCAACGTTAACCTGCTTTGGCCAAACGGTCATCGAAGACTAATCTTCACCGGCGTCCCACCTAGACCACCAACCCCATCACCCCCCAACCCACCTCTGTCTCTAGCTCAAGCTTTTCCCCCTCTTCCCCGACTTTCTACTGTGCCAAATAATGCCCCTTTTAATATTACCACTATCACCGCAAATCAAAAAGAAAATTCCCCAAATTCAACAAACCCAACAACCCCTCTGAATTTTTTGAATATTATGGGCAAACCAAACAATAATTTCAAGAGAAAGATCAAGCTAACTCACAGACCATATGTTATACCCCGTACATTTATATGACGAATTATCCGCAAGAAAATCGACTCAAGTTAAAGGCGGAATTATTTTCGGATACGAAATAGAAATCGTTAATTTTCAATTTTAATTAAAACATAAATTGTGTATGAATTTTATTGGTATAAATATATTATTGGAGATTAGGGGTAAATTAACTATGATTAGATTATTAAGTGGGATTAAAATTTAAATCACTTCATTAATTAATTAAGCTTAAAGGGCCATGTGGGCCCCACCCCAAAAAAAAAAAAAAAAAGGGGAATCAAATCTGAAAATTTACAAGACAAGGTGGAATATTGAATCATTAAGTGGGGGTGTACGTGTAACATGGTGGGAAACCATATACATAGAATAAGGCAAAGTGCAAATGGCATTTTCCAATGCATTTGTTGGATATCAACTTTCAAGAACAAGAAAGCATATGAATGACTTCTCACGGCCAGATTGAGGTTTTAAAAAAAAAAAAAAAAAATCAGTTTGTAGCTTAATAAAATTCTAAGGAGAAGACAAGGAGATAGAGGTGGAAAAGCAAGAACAAGTATAAAGATTTAAGACACAAATTGGGGTCAAGTATCCAAGGTAAGAATTGGTTATTTCTTTTACATTTAGAATGAGTTGGATGCATTGTGAATATGTATAAAATGGTGCATGTTGGTATTGAATGTTGTTGAAATTTAAAGTTAGCCGTGTGAAGGGCTTATGTGAAGTAATGTTTGAATTTCTTGTACATGTATTAAGGATGGTTTGAATGATGTAGTGTGTTTGAAAGGAATGAAAATTATGGAATTTTGTATGTGGTTGTGTTGAAGCCGTGTAGGAGTTGATTTAAGGAGTTAATGGACTGTTTTATGTGATTTTTATATAATTTTTATGCAATTATGAAAGTAAGATGCTAAATGTGAACTATGGTTGTTATTAATGAATTTGGAAGGAAAACAATGCGATTTGGTAGTTTCGTTGCAATTGTAGAAGTTTCGAATGGAATATGGAAATGGGCGGAATGGTTCGAACCCTTGGATATTGTTTAAAATGTTATTGAAATATGTTTGGGTAATCTTGAGTTAGTTAATGAATATGGAAAAATGTTGATATTAGTTGGAGGGTGTGAAGTTAGAATGGAAGAGTTACATTATGTGGAAAGGAAGGGAAAATTTTTGGATTGTTGGAAATGTTGTATGAATTGCTTAGAATGTCTTTAAGTATTGTTGGTATGGATTCGGGTTAGTATTTAAATATATAAGCATCGATGTTGGCTTGAAGGTAAGTCGTCGAGTTGAATTTATGAAAGTTGTTGAATGATGTAAAAGAGAGTTACTATTATTATTTTGCCTTTCGAATTGGTTATCAATGTTACTAGGTTGGTTATTGTGGTTGTTGTTGTTGATTTTGAGCGAGATAAATTCTCGGGATGGCCTATTTACAGGGGAAGTGCTGTCGAATTTTCTGTAGAATTTAATGATTAGTTTGGAATGAATGGCTTAAGTGCCCTTAGCTAATGATTGGTATTCGTTGGCGTAATTGTAGACCTTGGGGAGCCCGAGGCGTAGATTTGGATTAGCTTTAGATTGGTTATCTTGGAAGTGCGTTCGAGGTATGTAAAGCTATCCCTTTTCTTCTTTTGGCATGTCCTAGGTGTACTAGGATCGGATTCGAGCCTCGGAAAATATTCTGCTCATCGGAATCCGCATTTGAAAATATCCCTCTTTCACTCAATAGAATTGAACCTTTTTTTTTATGCTTTCTTGAAAATTATGCAAACCTTCCCCAAACTTTATGAAAAGTTATAAAATGTCCGTAGAACCTTCGTAGGTGACCCCATAAGCCTAAAATGAGTAATTTGAGCCCACCGCCTTGCTTGTCCCAAGGTGGGCCCACTAGTCCCGGTTTTACCCTTATTGTACTTAAGGCTCGTTTTCGAGCAGTTTTTGGAAAGAAATGTTCTGACTACTCTTTTAACTACTAAACAAAAATTGTTTTAAATAATTCATTAAGTCTTATAAATTGTTTTGGCACTCGGAACGACTTCAGAAAGGTTATGCTTCTGTAATTCATTATGACATCCGAAACTCACTTATTATGATCCCGTCTGACTTCATTGAATTGGTTTGTCATTGATATGCCTCATCGAGTCTCTGAAAATATTTATGATATTTTAACTGCATTTAGTTTCTCGCTACTCTATTCGTGGATGACCCAATGTTTCCCACACTGAGCCCGGGCCAGGATATGTTGTCAAGCGTAATCCTCTGCATTGTTCGCCGTGCCTCGATGTGAGGGGGCAGGTATACGTGTACATGGGTTTGTGGAGTATGCTGTGCCATGTACACATGTTCTGATATGATTTGCCATGGCCATCTGATATGATATACTATGTTACGGGGTTATGCCCCTATTCTGATTCTTCTGTGTTGTGGCACCAGCGTCGGGAGGGTGGCCACGTTTTGTCTGCCGAGTCCCTTGGCAGGGGTCGGATTTGATATGACATATGTTTCTGTACACACTCCGCATGTTTTGAAAATATGTATTTGATACTTTGGATTTTCTACTCACTTTTTCTGTACGTTCTGTACCAATTATGATTTTGTTTCTGTAATTCAGGCTTTACATATTCAGTACATATTTCGTACTGACCCCCTTTCTTCGGGGGCTGCATTTTCATGCCGCGCAGGTACATACGACAGGTTCGCTGATCCGCCCGCTTAGGATCTTATTCTGCTATTCTGAGGCGCTCTCTTATCCGGAGCCTATATTTTTGGTACAGTCTCCTGCTATTGTATAAATGTACGTCACTCAGGGGTACGACGGGGCCCTGTCCCGTCATATGATTCTGTCGGTCTGTTTAGAGGTCTGTGGACATGTTTGTGGGTTGGGGTCTTTCTGTACAAATGCGTGTATATGTTGTGTTTGGGCGATCTCATTCGCCGCGGCGGCCGGTCCGCATATGTTTAAATGTTGCTTCGTTGGCCCTGTGTGGTCTTTTGTTGGTATTTTCTGTGCGCAGGGTTATTTTGGATAGCCTGTAAAACAAAGGAAACTCTGCCGAAATTTTTCTGGAAATTATCTAACTTTGAAATATAGCCTTGTCGGCTTCCGCTATATACTTGAATGCGTTTGATAAAATTTGAGATAGCATTTGATAGATGTGTTCGGGTGCTCAGATCGGGCACTAGTCACGGCCTATGGGGTTGGGTCGTGACAAAAGTGGTATCAAAGCGGTTTGGTTCTCGGAATGTCTACAGACCGTGTTTCGTAGAGTCTTGTTTATCGGTGTGTTGTGCACCGCATCTATAAACAGGAGGCTGCAGGACATTTAGGGTGTTTCCTTCCTTTGAATCTTAGATCGTGCGATAGAGTTATGCTATTAGGATGATTCTGTTCTGATCCGTTGTTGCTTTTCTTTCAGTGATGCCTCCGAAAAAGGCGACGGCCGCCCAGAAGAAAAAGGGCGTGGTAGGAGAGACCAGTCGGGCTCAGAAGGGTACTCGGACCCTTGCTCAGATGATGCGTGATATTGCGTCCCAGCCAGCAGACTCTACTACGTCTTCATCATCAGAGGAGTCTGGAGCACTAGTCGCTGCCACTAGGGGTCGGGGGGCGACTACACCATTAGCTCCAGAGGCTCCAACGGCCGCGCCTCCAGTTCCCCAGCCAGGGGCAGATGATGGTACCCTGCGAGAGGCAGTTCAGCTATTGACTCGACTGGTAGCGGGGCAGGCTCGCAGACGCGGGCGGAGGGATGATGATGATGACAGGCGTGACAGCCTGAGGGTTCGAGAGTTCCTATTATGTGGCCCCCCAGAGTTTTTTGGGTCTAAGCCCGACGAGGACCCCCATGACTTTATTCGGGGGATGCGGCGCTCACTAGACTTGGTCAGGGCTTCAGAGACTGAGTCTGTTGAGTTGGCCTCGCACAGACTACGGGATGTTGCTGTTCACTGGTATGAGTCCTGGGAGCTATCCAGGGGTGAGGATGCTGCCCCAGCTACTTGGGACGAGTTCGTGGCTGCGTTTACCCGCCACTTTTTGCCCCCAGAGTTACGGCGGGCGCAGGTTGATCGATTTTTGCATCTGCAGCAGAGGGGTCGGAGCGTTCGTGAGTATAATTTGGAGTTTGATTCTCTGGCCCGGTATGCACCTGCCATAGTAGCAGACATGGCCGATCGGATGCACAGATACGTGATGGGGTTAGACCGTTATTTGATTGATGGCTGTATGGCGGTGGCATTGCAGACAGATATGGATATCGCCCGACTACAGGCCTATGCTCTGGGTATGGAGGACCGACACAGGGACGATTATTCCAGCAGAGATCGGGACAGGATTTCCTCGAATCAGACATTCTATCGATCGCATTCGTTCTGAATTCAATCGAATCATTAAAACTAAAGGTACTGTTCACATTGAAGCGTATAACATGCACCATGTTTTCATCGATTTTGATTTGGATGAAGACCATAGGAATGTTTATGGTCGGGAAGAAATTCCTGTTTGTGTATACAAATGAGACTTCAAAAGTGGACCATCGATTTTAAACCCAACAAAGAAACTTCTCTTGCCATAATGTGGATTACCCTGCCAGAATTGTCATGGCACTACTTTGAATGGGATGCCTTGAGAAGAATTGTCGATCCCATAGGTGCTCTCATTATCACTGATAAGGCCACATTATCAAAGACCTGACCCACCACTGCTAAGGTGAAGGTAGAAATTGACTTGACTAGGCCTTTTCATCATGAAGTTATGATCAAAACAAATGATTCCACTGGCAAGGAAGTGATCATTCCTCAGAGAATCGAATATGAAACTATCCTTGAATATTGTAACCATTGCAAAATCCAAGGTCATTGTGAGAACAAACGTAGAATCCTTCACCCTAAAGTAAGGAAGAATATCAAAAAGCTAATCACAGTTGTGAATTCTGGAAATTGGGAGGACAAGGGTAATAACAAAGACCCGACCTCCCTCAATGCGATGCAAGTTGATGATAATTTTGATGCTCTTATCATCAACACTGTCAACTCTCATACCAATAATATGAAAAATGGAAAATATAAAGGTGATCAATGGTGGACTACAATAGGAAAAGACAAAGGCAAGCACAAGCAAAGAACAAATTCTCTAGTTTCTCAACTGGCTGGTACAACTAGTATTCAAATCAGCAACAAATTTGAAACTCAACTGGGGGAAAATGAGAATCAAGAAGAGAAGGAAGACAATAAAACAACCATGGATACAGAGATAAGAATTGAGAAGCAAACTCAACAGACACATGAAATGCCAATGAGGAACAATGTTGAGAGCTAAGAAGGTCAGAACCAAGAAACACTCACTGAGTTTTCAGAACCAAGAAACGCTCACTGAGTTTACTCTTGAGAACCAAAAAATGGAGCTACTAGTTTAGGAAAAGAACTCACTCTTAATGACAAAACCTTAACTTTCAGGAGGAGTACAAGAACAAAGAAAAACTCTTCATTTGTGAAATCTAAACCACCTTATGAAAGAAAAGTGTCAAGGAAAAAACTTTCTCTAACAAGCGAGTCTAGCAGTAAGGGTGGAGATACATCACTTGAGCTAGTTTCTCTTCAACAGGTTCTAGTTCTGGGAACCAAAACTGATAATTCTTTTCAGATGACTTGTATTTCAGAGTTGTATGACCAGTTTGATAACAATCTCATGGTACAGAATCATGGAACTGAGAATGAGAATCCTAAAGAAAACAAACCAGAGGACTCTATTCTTGGAATTGTGAACAAATTGCCAGAAACACTACCTGATCTTGGGGTGGGTGAGGTCTATAATGAAACAAATGATATTGAATTTGTAGATGCTCAGTCTCAAGAAGAAGGAGGGGGCAAGGATGAATATGCTCACTTTGAATCTGAGTCCGAGGAAGATGTAGAAGAAACTCAAACCTCTACTGAAGCTAATTCCCTTGGATATTGAAATTCAAAAGATGTAAGAGGGTCAACAAAAGGTGTATGTACCTACGATTCCTACCCAACAGGTGATTGCTGAACTGAAATTTAGCCATACTAAAACAGTGATCAAAGATCAAACAGGAAGGAGTCGGGTGATCAATTCCAACCACAACGGATCTTCAAGCAAAGGTCTTAACCCCTCAATTTCCAAATGATTTACACATTATCCTGGAATATTAGGAGTGTTAAATCATTCAGTGCTTTTGAGAGACAAAAGACTCTAAGAAATCAAAGCAACATATCTTCCATCTCTCTTCAAGAACCTATTGTCAAAGTTGAACACATGGATAAGTATATGAGACTTTTAGGCATGCAAGGTTGTCATGCCAATATCAACAACAAAATTTGGATCTTTTGGTCCAATGATTACATCATTGATATTATTAGTGATACTTATCAACAAGTTACTTGCAAAATCACATATATTAACACATGCCAAGAATATCATGTGACCACTATATATGCTAAGTGCAGAACTCTCCTAAGGAAAGACTTATGGAGTGATTTAGAGAACCTAGCCAACGATATGACTAGTCCATGGGCAATTGTAGGGGATTTTATTGTGATCACTGATGCTACAGAGAAAGAACGTGGAACCATGTACGACCAGCTTGGTCGTTATAGTCTTTCCGGCACTTTTGACCTTTCCCTGAGCTCACATTTGACCAGAAGGGATCGTTGACATGTTTTTCGAAGTGTTTAGATTTGATTCGGGCGCCTCTTTGTGAAATTTGGGCTTAAAGCGAAAAAGAGTTGATTTAAGGTTCACGACCTTTTTCGAAAATTTATCGATTTCGAGAGATCCGGATGGTCTTTTAGAACTTGTATGTATATCTGGTTCGGTTCCCAATGCACTCGGGTGCATTTTGGGACTTGGGTTGGGAAGTTGAAATTGAGGTATCGGGGGTTGACTCGGTCAATGAAACCTCCGTTGGGAATTCCGAGGCCACGAGTGCGTTCGAAGCGTGTTTTTATGTGTGTCTGTGTATGTGGTTTGTGAGCATATGGCCTCGGGTATTAGTTGGGATTTCGGATTGAGATTAAGATTATTTTTGGGAAAAATCTGTGCTGGTGTCCGCCCTAGCAGCACCATTACAGCCATAGCCGTATCGCCATAGCGGTGGTACTGGCCGCTGTGGCGGCCCAATGCTTTGTGGCTCAGCTGTCTCGGTGGTCTGAGTGGACGTCGGGGCGGTACCGCCGTAGCGGTCCCGCTGCCGCCATATCGGTATTGGGCATGTTATATTTAATAAATGTGTATTAAAAGCCCTTAGTCTCTCATTTATTACTATTCTGAAAATTGAGCTCATGGGAACAATTTTAGAGGATTCTTGGTGGTAAGTCCTTCTAATCTCTTTGCTATTCCATTACCCCTAATCATCTTAGAATCTTTTTCATCTTGTTAGTTCATTAAGTGATGAAGATTAAAACTGAGTTTAATGAATATTCTATCTAGGCTTCTAAATCATGATTTGTTGGTTGGGTTAGCTTCATTAAGCATTGAATTAATGATTAGAATCCTTTATTTATTAACTTCTTCCTAATTAGAGGCTAATTTGTGGATTTAGAAGTTAGGGTTTATACCCAAATTTAGGGGTTTTACCTAGACTCCGAATTGGAGTAAATTGTTGATTATTCTAGCTTGCCATTGATGGGAATTGATCACCTAGAGGTTTAATTTCATGTTAGGACCTTTAGATTCCTAATTTCGCCCTTCATGTTCACAAACCCTATACCATAGGTTGGGGATTTGGGTCTTGATAGAAGTAAGGTTAGTTTTGACGTTCTTCTTGATTCTAATTCCATGATTCGAATATGCTTAGAATTTATTGATCTCGAGGCTTAGTAGAAAGGAAAAACTAAGGAGTGATTGTTAGTGTTATTGCTGTTCGGCTTTCCAGGTAGGTTATGGCTTACCCTATGGTGAGACTTCATTTAGCGAAGCATATATTTGGACGATATTGTCGGAGAAAGCATGTAAACCTTCGGGTATGAAGCTGGGTTGGATATTGTCTTAGGTTGGGCCCTGTTGTGTGATGGGGGCTAGCAACCCCGTTGTGTTGTGACTTGATTTCTTCTATTGTTGTTGTCTTGATGCCACGTAGTGATAGCAATATTAGCGACTATTGATACATCTTGATCATAATATTGTAGTATCTTACTTGTTGACATTTGATACGAGGATAGTGTTCTATATGAATTGTGTAGTCTGTCATGATATTAGTGGCGCACCCATACTTGGTACTTGTGCTATTGATTTGATCATTGATGTTGACTCATACATTGCACGCATTCTCATCCTTCGTGATATATTGTTGATACATTGATGATACTTGAGGAAATACTGTGATGAGCTGGGCTCAGTTGGATGAGAGTGACGTGAGGTCCGATATTCGAAGGTTGTTTCGGAATCATGGTTGTGTGGTAGCGATATCCAGGTTGTCGTCAGACCGTGAGGTACATGGACTCCGCGAGTCCCCTATGGATTGTGCTAGGAAAAGATCCGGAGTCTCGTTACCATTAGGCAAAGATCTGAAACGAGTGCTACATAGACTTCGCGGGTCCCCCGTGGATTGTGCTACTGAGAGGTCGATACTTCCTTCTGGAGTACATGTGTATACAACATTGCATTGGATTGCACTATGGCTTATATTGTGATGATCTGGTGATTTACTTGTGTTATTTCGATTCGGATTGGACACATTGAGACTTGGCACACTTGGGTTTAGATGCTACTACCTAGGTGATGACGTGTATTTGGTTCTGACTTGTGTTTGACTTATACTTGATGATTTATCTTCTTATCTTACCTTATTATCTGGATTATGTTAGCTGTACTTAGTTAGCCTATGATACCTATCAGTACTGTGGTTTTCTATTGTCCTACATTGGCTGCATTCTTTTATGAATGCAGAATTTCAGGTTGGATCTACTTCTGTTTCTCGTAACTGATAATCACTCCGAGAGTTGCATAGATTCTACAGGGTGAGTACGAGATGTTCACTGCCTTGAAGATTGTTCCTTACTTATGTCTTATTTTCTATTCTGAGAAATATTCAGACTTGATGTATTATTGATATTCCAGACTTGTATATTTCTAGCTAGATGCTCTTGTATGGATTAGACCAGACTCTGGGATGTTATGCCTTATTTCTGCACTGTTTCTATATTATTATCGTCATACTTATGCGATTTATTCTCTTCCGCTTATTGATTTATTTATTTACGTTTCTACTATCGTTGGGTTGAGGGTTCTCTTACCGAGGTAGAAAAGGTAAGTGCTCGCACGACTTAGCTAAATTGGGTCGTGACAAACCAGCTACAGGATTGAAAAATCCTTTGATTTCATCAACTACCTAAATGAATGTGGCCTTCAAGATGCTGGTTACATAGGAAATGTTTTTACCTGGTGCAACAACAGGGATCATCCTAACATTATCTGGCAGAGACTAGACAGAATGGTTTATAATGCTAAATGGTATACCATGTTTGACTACACAACAGTTTCTCACTTAGCTAGAGCTTGTTCTGATCATGTAACTCTCCTAATCAACTTCAAGAAGAGCAGTGAAGAACATGCCAAGTACTTCAAATTTCTCAATTGCTGGACAAAACATGAGGACTTCAATAGAGTTGTTAGAAGCTGCTGGGAGGAGAACTTTCAAGGCAACCTAATGTGGAATTTACAATAAAAACTTAAGAAAGTTGCTGTTAGACTCAGTATATGGTCTAGAGATGCTTTTGGAGACATTTACTCTGAAGCTCATAGACTTGAAAAGGAAATTATTGATCAGGAGGCCAATATGATTGAAAATAATTCAGGTATTGCTAGAACCATGCTAAACAAGTCCAAGGCTTAGTATGTTCAGTACCTTAACTATGAGGACTCAATGCTCAGACAGAAAGCTAGAGTCAAATGGTTCACAGAAGGAACTCTAATACTTCCTTCTTTCATAGTGTCATTAAAGAAAGAAGGAGAAAGCTTAATATCAATAGAATTCAAAATGAGCATTATCAATGGGTGGAAGGGACTAAAGAAGTCTCAGAGGCTGCTGTAAGTTATTTTAAGGATTTATTTAGCCAAGAGCTTGAGTATACTGATTACTCTGAGCTAAACAATATTAATGCCATTGTGACTGATATTGATAACAATGAACTAGTAGCTTTTCCCACCGAGGAAGAAATCAAAGAATGTGTGGGGAACATGGATCCTAATAACTCTCTAGGCCCTGATGGATTCACTGCTCACTTCTTCCAGTTAGCTTGGAGTATTGTAGGGGTTGATATCACCAAGGCTATTAATCCCTTCTTTCGTGGTGCTAATTTACCAAGATTCGCATTATAATACTCCCGAAAGTGTCTTCTCCTCAGAGTTTTTCAGACATTAGGCCAATTAGCCTTTGTAATATCACTAGTAAAATTCTTGCTAAGATTCTCAATGCAAAGCCTAGTAAGATCCTTTCTAAAATTATTAGTGACAACCAAAGTGGCTTTTTGAAAAGGAGATCCATCACAGAGAATATCCTTCTAGCTCAAGAGATCATCAATGACATCAACAAAGACAATTACAAGGGCAATATTGCTCTGAAACTAGATATGGCAAAGGCTTATGATAGAGTTTCTTGGCCATACCTCTATATTCTTATGAGAAGAATGGGTTTACGTGAAATGTGGATAGATGTGATTCACAGATATATCTCAAGCAATTGGTATTCTCTTCTAATCAATGGTACAAGACAGGCTTTCTTTAAATCAGAAAGAGGACTACGACAGGGAGATCCTATTTCCCCTTCACTATTTCTTTTCTGTGCTGAATTTCTCTTTAAAAAACTCAATGAATTGGGTAATAATATTAACTTTAATGGCTTTTACATGAGTAAACATGGTCGTTCTATCAACCACCTTGCCTTTGCTGATGATATAATTCTCCTTTTCTAGTGGATGCAGGTACTCTTTATCTTTGATGTTGCAAGCTCTTTCAGTCTATGAGAACATATCTGGACAACAAATTAACAAAAATGAATCTTGCTTGATTATGGCTCCTAACTCTCAAAAAGAGGATATCTCTAGGATCACCAGAATAACAGAGATGAATCATCAACCTTTCCCTATCAAATACCTCGGATGTCCTCTTTATTTGGGGAGAAAGAAGATTGTTTATTTCTCTAAGATGGTGGAAAAAATGATCAAAAGGATATCTGGTTGGCATACCAAGCATCTTTCCAGTGGTGGGAGAGCAGTACTCATTAAACATGTTTTAATGGAACTCCACACTCATATGCTAGCAGTCATTCATCCTCCAAAAGGGGTCCTTAACCAGATTGACAAAATGATTGCTAGATTTTTCTGGAGTGGTTCTTATGAGAAAAGAAGGTATCATTGGGATTCTTCGGATAGACTTAGTCTTCCTTATGAAGGGGGGGGGGGGGTGGGGGGGGGGGGGTGCTAACTTCAGGAAGATACACGATGTATGTGATTCCTTTACTGCTAAGCAATGGTGGAATCTTAGGACTGGGAACTCTCTTTGGAGAAATTTTGTATGGCAAAATATTTTCATAGAGTTCATCCTTTGATCAAACGTTGGTATTCAGGACAATCTCAATCTTGGAATGCCATGAGCCACATTAGGGATAATATTGATCATCTCATTCTTTGGAAAATTGGTAGGGGTGATGTTGCATTTTGGTATGACAACTGAACCAATATTGGTCCCTTATATAAGTTTCTACCGGAAGGGATCAAACGAGGTCAAGTAAAAATCTCAAATATGATTATAAATGGGCAGTGACATTTAGGACTTTGGGACAAAATTCTACCTGATGAAGTATACGAATGTATCCTGAATAACAACTCCATTTTGAATCCCGATATCCCCGATAAGCCTATCTGGAAAGCTAATCAACAAGGCTCTTTTTCTGTTGCATCTGCCTGGAACATCCTTAGAAAGAAAGGGCATAAAAACTGGATTGATACCATGACATGGCAAAAACATCTTCCTTTTAAGATGCGTTTCATGGTCTGGAGGGCTTTGAGAGATAAAATTCCTACAGATGCTAGAATATCTCAAATGAACATTGCAAATCCTTTTAGATGTATATGTTGTAAAAACCCGGATACTGAGAATGTTAATCATCCTTTTTATGCAGGAGACTATGCATTTCAATTGTGGAAACATATAGGGGGGCCCTTTGGTATCAATGTTGAACATAGCTCCTAAAGGCAGATTCTCATAAATTGGTGGAAGCTCAAGGCCCCAAATCCAAACATAAATATTCTTGTGAAATGTATTCCCATTGCTACTTCTTGGGAAATATGGAGGACAAGATGTGCTGCAAAATATGGTAATGAACCTATAAACTTTAACAAATTTGTTTGTCTCATATCCTTCTCCGTTTTTGCAGGTAATAAAAAATCAATTCAACAACTTTCAAGGAAACCATAGCTGGAACAAAGTGATATACCTCAATTCTTGCAACATTAACTTCAAGAAAACCTTCACTATGAGCTGGCTCAAACCCCCAGTGAACTTTGTCAAATTGAATTCGGAAGGTAGCTACAAAGAAGAAAGGTGTGGAGGTGGTGGAGTCATTAGAAATCACCAAGGCCACCTCGTTCATGCCTATACAGTGAAAGCAGGTGTAGGAACCAACAACTTAGCAGAAGCACTAGCCCTCCTACATGGAATTAGATGGTGCATAGCTACTGAGCATAAGCAAATTTACGCTGAAAATGATTCAAAAATCCTTGTTGATGTTGTTAATGGTACTACAAAGCCTCCATGGAGCATTTGGGATGAAGTGGAAGAGCTAAGAAGATACAAGAACCAAGTTAATTTTATTCTTAAGCATTGCTTTAGGTAAGCAAATCAAGTTGCGGACAAACTTGCTTCCTTAAGCCATAATTTTGAGCAGCCTCAGGACTTCAATGCTTTCACAGAACTGCCCAGTACAGTGAGGGGCCTCATGACAGTTGACAGATGGACTCTACCTTCCATTCGCAAGACTAACAAAAGAAAGGCAGATATCACCTTTGAGCCGCCTTAAAGAATGATTTTTGCACTTAACTTAGAAATAGGAGTACGATCAACGGGAGGTCTCCCACCTCTTTGATATACAGTTACCCAGCCTATAAAGCTACTAACATAGATGATTTTTGTGTTTCGCACATTTACCTCATCTCTCTTTTGTATCAAGAATAGGCATGCCTATTCTTCTTTTTAAGGGAGCAAGTAATATAGATCAACTCCCTCAAAGCTCTTGTATTGGCATTTGGAAGATGAATAAAATGCGCAGTTTTTTTTTTTTTTTAAATAAAAGTTTCAGCACTTTTATCCAAACACGTAATTGCTTATTTATTAAAAGCTTCAGCACTTAAAAATGCTTATCATCTACTTTAAATCAGCTAAGCCAAACGGGCTCTAAATTTACTTCTTTACTTTCATTTAAAGAAAGGCATCCTTTAAGGTATCTTAGTTGTGTGCTTAAATTTAGAATGACTTAATAAAAATCATTGTGCAGATTTTTTTAGTTTAATCTAAAAGATCATGCCAGGGAAACATTCTTTTTACTGATTGTGATCCATGTGGTTTTGAGAATTTATCCGATTCTGTTCCTTCACTCCTAATAGAATAAGACATTTTAGAAAATCATGTCTTTAGTTTAGGTATCATGAAAAGTTACGGTACCAGTCATGGCTTTGAATAAGAAATAATATGTCGAATTGTTTTTGAGTATAATAGAACCACACGTTACATTCTCTAGTCAATATCCTTCTTCGTGCTTGGCAAACGAGTTTGGACCCCAAAATATCATTCTTGGCAGCACGTTTGTACGTATTCATTATTCTGTGAGAGATCTTGAGTTCTTGTTTTTTTCACACATTGTACGTGGTTATTTCACACATTTTCAAGTTTTCTTTCGCATATAATTGAGATTTAAATTTATTCCTCTAATTCTTCTTCTCTTCCTTCACTTTGTGATGCATGAACTTACCCGAGACGGGTCGTACCCTGCATTATGTATTGGGCCTTCATATCATCTCATTGAGTCAGCCCAACAACAGTAGCAGCAGCAGTCCAGAGGCGGAAATGGGCCCTGAGTCCATGTGTTTCATTTTTTCTACTTCATTTACACTATGTTAATTATCGGGCAATTTGCAGGGTTGCCTTTCACTGGGGGTGATCTTTAATTTTTGTCTCTCAAATTGGTGGTCTTTAACTTTTGCTCTTGAGACCCAAATTCTGCCTTAGTTTTGCAAATTCTGTCCATGGCCTTAAGGCAGAATTTGCATGGTCAGATTTGCAAAATTCTGTCTTAAGACAGAAATTCTGCCTTGCTCTCTCTCTCTCTCTCTCTCTCTCTATATATATATATATATATATATATATATATATATATTTACTGAGCTAGGGTTTGAACCCACAACCTCGGAGTATTAGGCCAAGGGCAAAACCTAAAGACCACTAATTTGAAGGACAAAAATTAAAGACCACCCCAAATGAAGGGTAATCCGCTGAAAAAAAAAAGTTAATTATCTGTTAATTTGTGATGTTGTATGACTAACCTTTTACCTTTGTTTTACTTTTTCTTAACTCAGATTAATCTCAAAGTAGAGTATGATTGATTAACGTTTCCAGTAAATGATTTAGGATCAAAACGAGCTAAATCTTTCCAAAAATGCTCAGGTCATGTTTCAATCTTAAATATTTTTTGGAATAAGGGCTAAAACCCTTAAACAAATAATTTTCAATAGTATTCATATAAGTAATACTTGCCACGTTTTTTTCAAGGCTAAAATGGGATTTGCAGAAAATGAACATCTTTTGTCTAAAAGTTGCATTTTGCCAAGTTTAAATGGCCCAGAATGTTCTTTTAGAAATCCAGCACAGAACAATTTTCCAAGAATGTTTGAATGAATTTCAAATCAAAAACATTTTCAAACCTATTTCAGATATATAAGGACCAAACTTATTTCAAAATTCAGAACTTGTTAAAATAGCTTTAAAAATCTCTTTATCTTTCGAGTTACAAACAAGTGAATTCATTAACGGATTAAGAAGTTGGATTATGTATATAATTCAAGATCTCAATAAGCCGTACACATTTGAAGAGATTAATTCCTTCACAATTAGCCGAATTATGAGTTGAATCACTTGTTGCGTTAATGACGTAATTAAAGTGCTAAAAATGATTTTCAAAATTCAAATAAACCATTAACTCAATTTTCAAACAAGTTATACACTTTAGCCATAAAATGTTAAATCCGTAGGTCAACCGCATAGTGCGGATCCCTTTTGAGGTGCCTAGCACCTTCCTCGGGGATTACTAGAACCCTTACCCGTTCTTTGATATTAGAAAAGGTTTTCATAAATACCTTAAAAACGGTTTCCTAATTTTCAAACAATTAATTAGGTGGAGACTTTGTTTTTTCATGACAACAGCCAAGTTATGAGAAGCTTTTATGATTGAGTACAAAAGCAGACCGTAACAATTATGTCCTAAACTCACACTTTCATTCCCACTCAAAGAAAATTTCTTTCTTCCATTTCTTTATCCTTCTAAAACTAGGGTTACAATTTTTGTGTATCTTCTACCTTTTTATTTTCTTACTGTTTTTTACTAGTGAAGTGATGACAGATCCAATTTGGGATATGGCAATTTTAATCGACGAAATCGAAGTAACTGCGGCAAATTGTGGATCGATTAATGTGAGAATTATTTGCAACTAGGGCTAGGATGATGAAAGAACTTCGTAGGTTGAGAGGGCTGCCTAATGGAGTACCAGATGAGGCTCCACAACGATGGCCAAGCCCTAACTAGGATTTGTAGTGTTTTTTGTTTGTTTTGGATGTTATTAACAAATTTTCAGTTATAATTATTGTAGGCGTATTTTGGAT